>NW_018021003.1:91392-96305 GCF_002006095.1 Pseudomyrmex gracilis | reverse complement strand
ACCGCCGACTGGATCCTCGCGTCGGATTCCAGTAGCCCCGATAACCTTATAATAAGCATTTTAAACTGACCGATAACACAAACGGAGATTACATAAACACAACATATTACTAAAACATACAACTAAACATACTGTTTAATCTTACACAAGCACCTTATAACAACGCTATGAGATGTAAAATTGAGGAACAGAAAATTGCATACCGTTTAGAGTTGTGCAATATGCAAGCAGATCCTTTTTTACTTAATAAAAGTGAATATGGTCTCAAATTTTTTAAATTATTATCTCCAGAAAAATATTCCAAAGTAGTGGATTTGGGTTTGAGAATTTCTTCAATGTTTGGTTCAACGTACAAATGCGAAAGCAGTTTTTCTCTTATGAATATTATTAAATCTAAATATCGTTCCTCATTGACTGATAATTCACTGTCTTCTTTATTAAGAATAGCAACTAGTAAAATTTTACTGCTCGTATCGGCCTTTTGATTTATTTGACTATTTCATGATTGATTAGTAAAATTTTAGTTGATATTCCTTCGCTTGTCAACAAAATGACACGGCCACAATGTTCGCATTAAATATGTTTGAATACATTTATTCTTTGTTAAAATAAAAACTTCAATTTAAGTTTTACAGTCACTAAATCCACAGTTAAAGTCGGTGATCCGAAGTCCGCGATCGTAAGAATGTACATATAAATATATATATGTGAACCGTACTAATAGTAAGGCAAGAGAGACCGTAGCCTAATGGTAGGGGAACGCCAGACTAATAGTGGGAGTAGTGCAGCGACGGTGGAGAAGATGTTCCCCAGGACTGGTATACATGGATGATATCGTGATTTATGCAACCACATCATTGAAGAACATCAAAGGAAATATAACGCTTTCATAGATCGATTACGACAAGCAAATTTAAAATTACAACCTGATAAGTGCGAGTTTTTAAAAACCGAAGTTATTTACCTAGGGCATGTAATTAATAAAAACGGAGTCCGGCCAGATCCAAAGAAATTAGAAGCAGTTCGTAATTTCCCTAAACCTAAAACTCCTAAAAACAAACAATTTCTCGGAGTATCGCACTATCTAGAAATCCGATGAATCAAAAATAAAAAGTGTAGAGTAATTAAGGATCAGAGACGACTAAATCCGAATAAACCTGAAGATGCGGATCAAATTTCAAAATGGTTAGAAGACGATGATGACGAATCGGAAGACGGAGAAAGCGATTTACATTATTCTGACAAAAAACTTGACGAATTTTCGTCAGGTGAGAGTCCGGAAGAGTTTGACCAGCCTGTTAGTCAGACTATCATTGAGACAATATGTGCCACAACGTTTCTTTCCGTTTGTAATCTTCTTTATGTAATAAGTCTAAAAAGTCATCGATTTTTCCTGACGCATTACTGATTGTGCGATTTGAACATTACTGATTGCACGTGCTAAATTTGTGTTTGACACTGCGTCATGATTGCTAACTTATAAACAGCAAGAAACACTACTTTGAACTAACACGTCTAACAAGTCGCAAAAAACTTTCGCACAGCATGTTCAACCGTGAGTCGCGTGTAACAATATTATTCGTCAATGCAAACGAACAGCCGGCTGACACTTTGCACAAATATTCTTTGATATGTTGTTAATATAGTAGTCACTTAGTTTTTAAGGAGCACCAACACCTTTAATGTTAAAAAAAAATTATACTTTTAAAAAGCGGTATCTTCCTGGATTGTCGATAACCATTTGTTTATTAATCGTTAACGCAAATGACCAGCCGGCTGAAAATTTGCACAAATATTCTTTGATATGTTGTAAATGTAGTGGACATTTCATTTTTAGGGAACACCAACACCTTTAATGATAAAAAAACTTACAACTGTTTAGAAACCGTTATCCCCCGCAAATGTCGATAAACATTTGTTTATTATTCCTTATTGCAAAGGACCATCCGGCTGAAAATTTGCATAAACTAGCTTTGTAATGTTAGAAACGCAGTAACCATTCAAGTTTTAGGGAGCCCAAACGTCATCAAAGATAAAAAAAAAAAAAAATGTTAAACTTTGTAATGGTTTCAGAAGCGCTATCTCCCTCGAGTGTCGATAAACATTTGTTTATTATTCGTTAATGCAAATGAATAGCCGGCTGAAAATTTGCACAAATATTCTTTGATTTGTTGGAAATATAAAACACATTGAATTTTTAAAGAGCACGAACAGTTTCGGTAGTAAAAAAACTTTTAAACTTTTTAAGATGCGTTATTTCGCTCGAGTGATGATAGATATTTGTTTTCAGTATTCGTCAGTGAAAATAAACAGCCATTTTCAGCTTCATTCATTGAGACGACTCAAATTCATAAACCGCCTACAACTAATAAAATGGAGACACGTAGTCAAGCAGCAAAACGCAGAAGTCAGGCTGAAGAATAAGACCGGCTCTCGCCCCCGTGGTCGGAGAAGGAAAAATTAGATTACGCGCATCGTAACATGTTGCCGCAGCTACAAGTCGTCGTAGACGACGTAAAAGTTCTGATAGTATATATATTATATGATTTTTGTTTTTCTTTTTTTTAGACAATACTATACCACTACACTTTGCTGAAGAAAATGAAATCAATGAAACTTTCTATGTCACCAATGAGACAGATAGGCACAAAAGCAATATAAATTTATTGAAAAGTTTTAGTGTGCCTACGTCTGGTGGTAAGTACAATTCTTATGTAAACTGTCTTAAAAGTTTTGATTTTATATATAATGTATGATGACTTTGGTTATGTTCATATTAGAAAATACAACGAAACACTTTGCTGCAGAAAGCAAAAGCAATAAAACTTCTTGTGTCATGAATAAGACTGATAACCACAAAAGTAATGTGAAAACCTTGAAAAGTACTACTGTGCCGGTATCTGCAAGTAAGTATAGAATTATTTAAGCTGTTTTAAAAGTTCTGATAGTATATATATTATATGATTTTTGTTTTTCTTTTTTCAGACAATATTATACCACTACACTTTGCTGAAGAAAATGAAAGCAATGAATCTTCTTATGTCACCAGTGAGACAGATAGCCACAAAAGCAATATAAATTTATTGAAAAGTCTTAGTGTGCCTACGTCTGGTGGTAAGTACAATTCTTATGTAAACTGTCTTAAAAGTTTTGATTTTATATATTATATAATGTATGATGTCTTTGGTTATGTTCATATTAGACAATACAACGAAATACTTTGCTGTAGAAAACAAAACCAATAAAACTCCTTGTGTCATGAATAAGACTGATACTCACAAAAGTAATGTGAAGACCTTGAACGCCGCGATGACGTAGAAGACTTGGAAACGCTTGAGCTGTTAGCCACGCGAGCTGAGTCCTCCTACGAGGCCGCGCAGAGATACCACCCGCTTCCCACGCCGGAAAAATCCCTGTTTCCGGATCTTGCGTACCGATCATATTTCTTTTTCTTTATTTACAATTCTTTTATATCATATTAATAAATTTGTTAACTGAGATACACTAGCGCCTGTTTACGCCTCTCTACCTCGTCCGCGCACTTTCTTTCCATCCTTAGAGGAACAACCTGTGAGCTAAAGATAATAGACCCAACCCCTCTCCGTTCCAATAGAGCTAGTCGGCCCGTTGTGTTGAGGAACGCAAATTTTGACGCGGTCACGCGTCTGGCGCCCAAAATTACAACAAAGGATCCGTCGGCTCGGCTCAGTGGTAGGCTCGTGTGACCACCCTTTTCTTTCCTGCCGATAGAGACGTTCCCGATCTCGCGAACTTCCGTCCGTGTCCCGATTTCGCACTTCCGTTTCGGGCGGGACAACGCGAGAAATTCGTAAGAACACCGAAAAACGTCCCAAAAAGAAAATTTGGCAGAGAAGTTGCAGGAAGAAACGATCCACCAGATAAGGAAAACGAGAATTCGGAAATAAACAAAGAAAACGGAATTGAGAAAGATGACGAAAAGATTGAAAAAGATGAGGGAAGCAAAAGTGACAGCAAAGAAAAACAAGAAGAGAAAAGAGAAGATGAAGAAGATAGAGATATTGGCAATGTAACAACATCAAAAAAGAAACTTAAACCTTACATAATAGATACTCAAACAATAACCAGTAATATAATTGAATCTCGCGAGTTATTAACACTCGAGAAAATGTGATTGAAGCAAAAAATAAATCTAAGATTTATTAGGATCGCAAAGTCAACCCACAGATCTTTAAACCTGGAAATCAGATGTTTTTGTTAAAAAAACCCAAACCTGGCACGTTTAGAGCTCAATATACAGGACCTCATAAAGTCTTGGAAATGCTAAATAAAAATAATATAAGAATTAAAATTAAGAAAAACAGTCGCGCATAGTACATCCAAACAGACTGAGAAAATCTTACATAAAAGTTGGATCAATAACCTGATTTAAATTTCAGATAGAGTATCAAAGAATAATTACCGTCGTAGTTTTCGTAATTTCCTTGTAATGTTCCAGCATTAACAAATATAATTAAATATAATTACTAAACTTAATTAACCCTTGAATCTCACGTAACCATTTCATTCCTTCCATCTTCCGATTGATCGCCAGGTTCCGTTACGAGTAATTTAGATTCGCGTCTAAGACTCGAAAAAGAACCGAAGAGCGAGAACCCGTCGAACGAGCAATAGCGAGAAACACTCGTTCGCTTGTTTATGACACCGAAATCTCGCTCGACCCGCACACTTGACGCTCATATCTCTCTAGGTCACTGTGCCGAAAGTAGACACGCAAGTGCCATGTGTCAGTTACGTCTCTTCTCAAGAGTCCGACCGTTACCGTAAGCCTAATTGTTCCATTGTAGAAGAGGCTCGGAGCGAGCCAAAAGCGACAAGAACAAGAGCAACTAGAATAAGAGCAAAAAGAATGAGAGCAAGAAAACAATAACCAA
>NW_018021003.1:83028-85648 GCF_002006095.1 Pseudomyrmex gracilis | reverse complement strand
AAAAACAAATAAATAACATTGTTTACGTAATCTTGTCCTTCGCGCAGAATGTTATTTTGAAAATATTTATATTAACCAAAATAACCCGAAAATTCAAGCTACAATTTTGTTTTGCTTCAAACAACCGCTAGTTTTGTGAATATATATATATATAAAGAAAACATACGTGGAGGACAAGATTTAAGCCGACCGTTACCGTAGGCCCAGGACGTAACATAATATTAGGAGGAATATCTTCTAGTGACTTAAGAGCGACGGCGCTTTCCATAGCGGGTGACTCTGTGGAAGTTTTTCTGGAGAAAAAGCGCGGTGTAACAGAGGGAAATGCCGAAACTGAAAAAAAAAAAAAAAAAAAATAGCGGGTGACTCTGTGGAAGTTTTTCTGGAGAAAAAGCGCGGTGTAACAGAGGGAAATGCCGAAACTGAAAAAAAAAAAAAAAAATAACGGTATCCTCCGCGAGTGGTCTTAAGTCGAAAAACAGTGCGTGTCGTAAGTGTGGAAAGTTGGGCCACGGACATAAAGATTGTCGGAACGAACTAACTTGCTTTTACTGCAAGAAACAAGGTCATCGCCAGTTCGATTGTCCCAGCCTCAAGGACAAGGGACAAAAGTCCATGGGGCAACACAATCAGAGAGCGCCGACTGCCGCAGCCGTTTCTGACGAAGACGCACCTGCTGAAGCACTCGTTTTCATCTCGGAGCGGGACGACGCTAGGCTGGAGGTAACCGGTTCCGTCATAGGGGTGGAGCGGATAGGAGGTCGTAAGTGTAACCTCACGGCTATGGTGGACACCGGAAGTTCCGTCTCATTTATTAAATATGATATATATATGTCGTACATTAAGCCGGTAGTTAATTCGTTGTGTCGAACTGATAAGAAGTTCGTAAACATTAAGAATACTTATCTCGATATAGTCGGTGTCGTTGCCGGTGACTTGTCGTTACAACCGCTAAAAGATAAGAAAATGCTAGTCAATTTGTATGTAATTAGAGACCAAGCGTTCGCGAGTGATATTATTTTAGGTCGCAAATTTATGGTAAAAGAAAAGCGAACTATGATTTATAGATTGCATGAAACGGCTCCGGAGACGAGCATAAAGGCAGCTGGCCTCTTCGCTCAATTACCATTAGAGGTGTCCGAGAACACCCCATCGAGTCTAAAACAAAAACTAGATCTTATCCAAGAATCCAGCCGCCGGAAGACGTCGCGTTGCTCGGCTGTCTTCATTCTGGTCGTTTAAATCACGAATCTCTCTCTCGTTCTACAAATCGCCGTATCATTCGGCTTTCAAGAGAAAAAAATATAAGAAATTTTATTTAAACTAGCGTTTCTTCACAATTTCAGAGCGTTTTACGCGTACGCGGTTCTAAATCCGAGCGATCAAATTGTTACATTTGTTCAAGTATACAATTCGGCCGCCAAAATGGCCAGGCCCGGTGATAACGACGGCCTTTTACCCGCTTACGTTATGTGCCATAAATTTTCACATCTTCGAGATGTGGAAGAAGAACAACAAACTTCGACGACGATCAATTGCGAGCAGTTTGAAAAAATCATCCAGCAACAGGTTACGAGTTTAACCGAGTTTGTTAATTACTATAATAAACCACATTATAAAAGTTGCTAATAAATATAACTTTTTCTATTTTTTTATATTTTATATGAAACAATGATATATGTGTGGAAATATAATTGCTGTAAGAGTGAATGGTTATTTTGTTTTATTGCAGAGTCCGGCTGATCTTGAACATAATATTGAACGTCAGAGGAATAGAGCAGCTACGTTAAAATTAACTCTGCAACCATTTATCATTTTCGTAGGACGTGACGCTAGCTCTGTCAATGCATATTATGTTTGCATCGATAATATATTATACAAAATTGAGAGTGCTCTCAAAGCTGTCGACATATGCTACAAATGCTTTTTTGCACTGCATGCTTGCTATCCTAAAGAATGTCAACAGATATGGCTTCTTATACAAAAATGTTTATATAAAATGACAACTGAGCACGATGTAAACAATAACCAAGTTACATCCATTGAACTAGCATTGTGTAAAATGTGAAGATTATTAAGTTTTAAAATATTTCTTTGACAAATCAAACCAAAGGTAGATATGTTTTGTTTCACACGTTATTTTGAATAAAAAGTAATATTCTTACAATAATACTTTTGTAAAGTAATATTTTTCTACTTCATTTATTTGTCAGTTCATAAAGTTTATACAAAAAAATGTAATATCATTAAAAAATTTGAAACACTTTAACATAAAAATTTTGTTTTCTGTTACATATATAACATTTTCTATTTTTATTAAAAGCATTTATAACTGTTTGCATGTATTGTTCCATTTTTTAAAATATGTATACAGTTATTAATTGAGTTATATATGTATATTTGAACAAGTAAACATATGTGTGTTTTATAACATACAAGTATTTGTTTTTTATTNAGACATATATATTTGTACTTACAACATTGTTTATGTAATCTTAAAAGAATAAAGTACGTTTTAAGCATCAAATATTTTTTGTATATTAATATTGGTCAATTTATGTTTGTAAAGTATTACAAATATTATTGCATTAATTTAGCTACATAACATATATATATATAT
>NW_018021003.1:54214-82848 GCF_002006095.1 Pseudomyrmex gracilis | reverse complement strand
AAATGTTTGGTTACCTCGGTATCATATTGTTCTGTATTCTGCTGAACCAAATTATTTTCTATCGTAATATATCTTTTTGTTGAAATTACTAAAAACAAATTTATTGTGTAAGTGCAACTCAATTTTATATTGCTACTTACCAAATGTGAGTAACCAAATAACATTGCATTGTCAACTCAACAAGTTCACGACATTTTGTTAGTCTAATCAAAAAAATATTATATTTTGCTAGTTTAATCAATCAATTTTGCTAGTTTAACCATTATTTAACGAAAAATGACTTTTTGTGAATAATGCTTTTTTTTGGTTACTATTACTATAACTTTTTTCTCAGTGTATTGCGCCAAACGCGTAATATTAAGACTCGAAGAGGTTTTAACATTTGACTCGAAGAGACACAACATGTCTTAAAAAATTCATGACGAAAGCGTATTCGACGCCAATCGATGAACTATTGTTTACCAAGTTCTTGTAGAAAAGCGCCTCTTGTATATATGTATTTCTCAATTGGGAATCGCACGTTCGCAAAAACATTTCTCGCGACGTGTTATTCATGCGCCACGTATGCGATCCAAATTCTTGGATTATAACAAAAACTTATCAGAGATTGATTTCGGTAGTGCCGATAAGAATAAATTAGTAAATTTACTACTAGATATTGAGAATAGATCAATCGAACCCGTCGAGGATAATTATGCCGTGTCTGTTCGTTTGAAAGACGACTCAATTTTTGCGTATACGCCTAGACGATTTGCGCATGCTGAAAGATTAGAAAAGTAAACGTTAGAAAAGTAAAGAATTAAAGATTAATTCTTACATTTGATTATTTTTTCAAATTTATATACTGATTTTTAACAAATAATAACGAATTGAAATTAATCTACACTATAACTATTTATTGACTGTCAATCTTCTACTGTCGCCCTTTTATCGCTCAGTGCTCCTCTATCGCTCCACTACGATATTTTTCATTTCTACTACTTTTCTTGTCCGCCAATCACCGCGTCACTAAACAAAGATAGAGACACGAGTGAAAGCATCTATCCTTGTCTAAGGTTGAACCATTCCTTCTCCACAAAGAAGATAGGGCAGGCCCGTATTAACCCCATGGGCACTTCTGGGCTATAGCCAGGGGCCCGAGCAAAATACAGTAGATTCTCGTTATATGACACTCCCCCTCGAAGCTGTAGAAACGGAAAATTTTCGGAAATTGCGCTTTGATCGATGCGGCGCTGCGGGACTCTACTCTGCCGCCGCTTTGTATGACGTCACGCAGACAGACATGGTAGAGTAACTTGTGTGTGCATGAAAGTACGCAAATAATTCGGCCGTCGTTTGATATCCTCTTAAACGCGCGTCACGTGTGACTGAAACGCCTCGTGTGACTGTAGCCTTTTAATGTTTACGTAAAAAAATGGAAAATGCACGTACTTTTGCGACTCTTGCTGGTCCCAATTCGAAGCCAGCTAGTGGTTATCAGAAACGTAAGAAACAAAAAAAAAAAAAAAATAAAAAACTTCAAGCACCATTGAAGCATATTCCTACTTTAGATAAATTATTTGTCCGTAAATCCACAAGTGAAAGTGATGGAATCGAGCAGCGTGAATGTGAAATAGAATCTCAACCGATAAATAAATCTGTATCTGCAATAAATGAGGAACCTGAATGTGAGATACAATCTCTCTCAATAAATAATGATAATGATGAAGACAATAATTCTACTTCTCCCAGAAGTGATCTTGACTTAGATTACTGTTCAGATCCAGCTAAATGAAAAGATTTGAATGATAAAAAAATAGATTTTCTAATTAGAACTTTACCATTACTTCCAGTACAAGAATTTTTAAAACTGAATATTTCTACCTCAAAAAATGTGTACACAGTCAAGGTTAAAACTAAGAAGAAAAATAAAGATATTGATAACGAAAATCAGAAGTGTAAAAGCTTTAATCAATTTATTTCTGAGAATCTGTTTTACACAAAAATGAAGTCAAGCCCTGATCAGCAAGTCGAGAATGGTTACGTTATTCTGAATCAAGTGGCTGTATTTTTTGTGTTCCATGTAAATTATTTAGTAAGCAAAATCAAAATTTTTTTACAAGTGGATTTAAAGATTGGAAAAATCCAGGACGTATAAGGGAACATGAAACATCTATGCCTGCATCGTCAAAATACCAAAGTATCGATACTGAGAGAGAATATTTTGAGAAAAATTGACTCTGCATTACATAAACAGTATAATGATAAATGTCAATACTGGAGAAAAGTATTATATCGTGTATTTGATATTGTAAAATTTTTATCCAGTCGCGGTTTATCATTTCATGGCACCGATAAAAAATTTGGTTCACTTACAAATGGAAATTATATGAGGCTGTTTGAGTTGCTTGCCGAGTATGACTCATTTTTGAAAGTTCATATTGAAACTCACAGTGATAAAGAAAGAAGATCTGTCAGCTATTTATCAAAAACTACCCTAGATGAATTCTTGGAGTTATTAGGGAAAAATCTTACAAAAAAAATTATAGAAGGAGTGAAACTGAATAAATATTATAGTATAAGTGTTGATTCTACGCCAGATATTCGTAATATTGACCAACTAGCAGCATCCTAGTCATTTTGTTGTGTCTTGCGTGTACAAGTGTTTACCTATCATATCGTTTCGCGATCGCCATATTCTGTACCGGGTATCGTACCGATCATCGTACCGAATACCATACCGATTATCGTATCATCAACCTAACGCTATCGTAACGTGTTTCGTCCTGCGTAGAATTTACAGCTTATCGGTCACCTGCTGCTGTACTGACCTCGCACGCTACTTTATCGTACCGCTAATACATTTTCTAAGGCATTTTGGTGTGGATTTTCCGAGTGATCTGCCTAGAGTGAGGGGTGAGCGATTCGGAGAAGCCATAAAAGGGGAATATCGTACCGCTATCGTACCGAATCGAAGAGACCTATCGTACCGTACTGGGGAATCTATCGGATCGGAGAGCGCGTAGCTCTCGTTCCGTGTGGCGAACTCCACGGCGGACTCGCCCTTTGAAACAGGAGAAGTCTGCAGTCATTTCGATTCTAAATTGAACAAGCTCTTTCGATTTCGCGAGCGCTTTACTCAGGTGTGCTAATTGGCATGTGCTTGCTGCTTTATAATTGGTTGCTGAAGTACACTGCGACCAGTGACAAGAATTCGGCGAGAGCTTCGCGTCGTGCATGCCCGCGACGTAAGCCTGACCAGCCCCTGCGACATCAAGTTCTTGAAGCCTTTGACTAAAACGCTTGGCACATTGTCTATCCTACTGCCTGGTAACGTAGAGTTTATGTGAAGTCCGCGCGACGACGTAGCGTTCTCGGTGTCACGCGTCGTTATAAGAAGTTGGTCCCGCGATCGATTACGTTTCTGTGTAAAGTGTATTGTTAATTGTCACCGTAATTTTGTATTTTCTTTTATTCTTTTCGCAAAGTCGTCTCTTACTCCGCGATATTATAATAAATTGTGTAGGGAGCGTAGTTTCCAGATTTTGCTTTGTGACAGGGTGCTAGACCCGGCAAACTTAATAAAGCCAAATTCAGACAACCTTAAAACTTAGATGCGATTAGATTAATTCTTTAGATTAATGGATATTGCACAAAAGCAACGAAAACCATATCTCGGGAAATCACACAACCAACGTGATCCCAACGCGTTTGTCCCAGCTGTAGCACAACCTGCACAGTAATTAAACTTATTACGACCACAACTTGTACAACCAACCACTAACTACGCAGTATCAAGCTAACCCACGATCAGCTGGAAGTAGACCGAGGAAGCAATTTTTAAAGTCGATAAACCAACCAACCAGACTGACTGCAGCTCTACAACATGATGCGCAACCTTCGAACGAAGACCCAGTAAAGAACTCTGTTTTCGTTTCGAATATGTCTGTCAGAGAAATGAACGACACAGATTCTCGGTAAAAACTCGGTAACTAATAGTCTAAGCCAAAAATAAAAAAGGAACTTTTAGTTCAAAATTTCACCCTCTTTCACTCTCTGCAAGGTTTTTACTAATCATTACGAGACATCCTGTATATGGTGATGGAAATATTGATTTCAAATAATTGATTTTTCACCGTTTAATATAGAAATACAACGTCATATATAGAGTGTTTTATCCAAGATATAATTGTTTTTTCTCTAAAACTACACTTGTAATAATGTAAATAAAATCTCTCTCAAAAGACTTAGTTCAAACTATTTTAAATATGATATTATATGCATTTGCGAGAAGAGATCGTGCAGGTGCTTTGCTACGAGTTGACTTCCTCAGTGACGTTGAAATTAAACAATAAGAATAATTGTCTTCATCTGAATCATAAATAAGTACGACCAGTAACATCGTAACGATTCTGACAATCATCTAGATTACAAATAAGTATAATATTAACTAAATATATTATATTTTAAACTAACATTAATCAATAAGAGCCAAACGCTGGATGTTATATTATATTTTGTATTTTAAACTTTCTATTATATTTTTAGAAATAGACACCGATCCAGACTGCGATCAAGAATTCAAAAAAAACAGAGAACAATATAAATACAACTAAAACTACTACAACAAAAACTATCAAAAATAGAAAAAGATACAAGTAAGCATGACAATTCATTAAACTCTTTCACTGCACATGCGCGTATGTGTGCATGCGCGCGTGCTGTATGCAGAGTAAGTTGCGCACAAAAAAGTGCCGGTAAAACAGGACGATCCAGCATTCTCTTAAGCGAATTAGATAAGCGTGAAAACACGTTATACGGTATAGCAAGACGGAATATTAATATTTCTATCTGTCCCGTTAAGTCGCGCGTGCGCACGAACCATAATTAGTACGCCGTAAATAAGCACGCAGGGAATGCGCTGGATGATCGGCGGCAAAAATCATCTTCTTCCCACACTGAAGTTAGGCTTGCCGTCTCGCGGCGGTAATTGGCATTGACCTTTACCATTGCGCGCTTCTTCGCGTTATTTCCCCCCCGTGAGGCGCGAGCGAGGGAACGATGAATGAAATGATCCCTACCATTAATCGCCACGTCGTCGTTTTCTACCGAAGGAACGCGCGCCTCCACGCCGAGCTATGCTGATTTCAATTAATTCCGATACATTCCGGAGTTTTTTTCTTTTTTCGACGCTATCGCAGGAATGAATCGCGACTGCCGAGAAAAGGGCAAATTCATGCATAGTCGTAAGATTCGCGAGACCTTGCGAGATGAGCGTTCTAGTGGAAATCACACAAGCAAGTGAACTTAAGTCGTTGCACATGTAACGGTTCCGTTTGAGGGACGAAAAAGATCAGGAATAAAAATAACACTCGGAGCGACTGAGTTTTTAACAAAAAACAACTAACAACATATTCCTTCCTCTTTAGTATTTACAAATGTACTTGACCGGTGTGTGTGTGTGTGTGTTGAGAGTTCGGAGAATGTGACAACAAACAATAATAAAAACGCGAATTTTAGATAAAATAAAATAAAATAAAAAAATGAAAAAAAAAAACAAAATATATTCTTAAATAAGGTTCTTGACGCTTTATAATCAGTCAAAAAATAATATAAGACATTCGCGTTTTATCTTTGTTGTTAAAAGAGAAATATATTAAAATATAAGGTTGCAGACGGATAAACGAGCCTTAACCTTGTTGATCCCAGTGTTGCACTAGTGCAACGTCAATTTTACCGGCAAACCGAAGTTTACTATATTTAAATAAAAAATTCTGATCGATCGAGAATATTAGTTTGACATAAGATAGATTACAAGATAAAGAAATGTGTGGTATCTCGAAAAACTTCTTTTCAAAAAAAGGTAAAAAAAGGCGCCAAGTACACGCACAACACGTACTGTATTTAAATTGACTAAAATTGAAAATCTTAACTCAAACTAAGGATCCTTTACCTCTTCTCTCACATCCTTCCGTGGTATATAAGATCAATTGCCGTGACTGTGAAGCCTCGTATGTAGGACTGGCAGAATGTTACAGGCCAGAATTAAGGAGCATAAAAGTCACATCAATAGAAATTCCAAAGATCTGTAATTACTGAACATAGACAGCAATATTCACATGATTTTGAGTGGGATAAGGTAGAAATTTTGGATTTTGAGAGATCATACAGAAAAAGGTTAGTATCAGAAATGCTACACATAAAAAGTCAAGTCAGCGGACTTAATTTACAGTGCGACTCTGAAGGAGAGTCATACAGCCCTAAAAATTTACTGTACTCAAAAACTAACTTTACTATCGTTTTTAGTGACCTCAAAAACCTAAAAAAACGGATTTTTTAAACAAAATAAAATTTTTTAATTTTCTCCGGTCCAATACGCTGCCGGAGGGTCTATATATAGACCCTACCTATGATCGCAACTTTATATAAAGTTATATAAAAGATACAACCACAAAATTTGGGAATTTTCTAAGGGACATAATGCTCTTCAAATCCCGGCAGCGTAAAGGTTAACAATAAATGAAATCTGATGCTATTACTTCAAAGATTAACAAAACATTCAACGATTGGTGACTTTGAGCATTTTGGAGTACGTTTCTAGAGAAGATAATTCCGTTTCTAGCATACATTTTTTCTTATCCTTAAATAACTGAAAAAATGAATTAGATTTATTTAAATTATTATCACATAAAAAAAAGAACGAGCGATCGTTCTAATGCAAATCGTTCACTCAGTGTTGATAGATTAATTACTTATTGATAAATTAATCGACTCGATATTACAGCAAATTTACAGCAAATCATAAATCGCTAATGTTTTTCAATAATAGTTTACTGTTTACCTGATAGTAAAGATTAAATCGTACGTTCTTGGGAAAGTCAGTAAAATGTAAAATTTATAATGTATAATCACGGAAAAACACAATTTGTAAAGACTCTTTGTAGAAAACAACCGTAAGTTTGGATCGGCCACTTTCACGCAAGGTTTGCATGGGTTTGCGTAAATCTACCAATACACGATCTCAATAATATAATCTGATCACCTACGCGTATATATATTGCGACGTGGTAGTCGCGCCGCTCCTCCCTCGCCACAAAAAGCTTTCATGATCGCGGGAGTCCGGGGGTGCGAACCGTCTGGGAAGCGCCAAGATCCTCCAGGGCTTGCTTGCGTGCGTTAGATTTAGTTGCTTATTCGTATTATTTTTTTGTATGCTCTTGGCGCCTCACCACACCGAGAACACACTACTGGAGGAGATATCAGGAGCCGTCGATTGTGGATAAAGGCGAGAGAAAACGAGAGAGAAGGATGTGCGTGAAATCGCGGCTAGGCACTCGCACGACGACCAGAGGGGTGAGTCTCCGGGAATAAGCGGCGAGAGAAATGACAGCGAGAAGGACAGCGAACCTTGGCGCTGGGAAACCGAGGAAGCGAGGCGAACACCCGACGAGGGAGACAGCTTTGACCTTCTGTTCACATCGGAGAAGCCTGCTGCACACCTCAGCTGCTAACTTGCACCNCCTACCCTGCTGCGCTACTGCATGCTGCATCTCTATTACAATTGCGAAATTTAGCGCTTGGAAATCTTCGCTGCTTACATTTTCGCTAGTAAGGGCCCGGTACTCGCTTTGAATTTCGCGGTCGCGAGTCCTGCCGCCGAGCGCGAGCATCGCGTCGCATGTGGCGCCCCTCGCGACCTGATTGGTCGCCGCGATCTACCCTACGCGATCCTAGCGCGCTCAGACGCATCGATCCCGAATCGATCTCAATCCTCGCTCTCTTGGTCGCAGCCTATCGAACCGAACGGGCGTACTAACGGCACTCCCGACGATCAGTTGATTCCATAGCATTTCGAGCCGTTCAAGCAAATGGACAAGGACGACGACGTACGGTGAGGTGTCCTCGTTACTTTGTGAGCCACGAATCCGCGTTACTCGAGTCTCGTGTCGAGGCTAGTCGCTGAATTTCGCGTTTGGATACCGGCAAGGACATAACCTTCGCCATAGTTTTGGGATTTTCGGCAGCGGCTAGAATCGGATTCCACGGGGCTTCGTGGTGATAATACGTAGGTTTAAGTGCGTGTCGCGTAATTACTCTGTTGAGTAGCTCAAGCCCTGGAGTTCCGGTAAAGCGCCAAGCAGCATTTTNGTATTCCCTTGCGTTTCGCGTGTACAAGTAAGTGTCTGGTGTATCGTTTCGCTACCGCCATATTTCGTACCGGGTATCGTACCGATCCGCGTACCGAATACCGTACCGAATATCGTATTTCGAAACTAACGCCATCGTAACGTGTCGCATCCTGCCTACTAATCACCGCTTATAGATTATCTGCTACTGCATCAATCTTTTGCGCTATTCTACCGTACCGCTATCACATTTTCTATAGCATTTTGGTGTGGATTTCCCGAGTGATCTGCCGAAAGCGAGGAGTGAGCGAGTCGGAGGAGCTATAAAAAGAGAATTTCGTACCGTTATCGTACCGAATCTTAGAGATCTACCGTACCGTACTAGAGGATCTCGCGGATCGAGGAGCGCCTAGCTCTCGTTCCGGGGAACAAGCTCTTCCGACTTCGTGAGCGCTTTGCTCGGGTGTGTTCATTGGCACGTGCATGCTGCGTGATCTTTGATTGCTTAAGTGCACGGTGACCAGGGACGGGAATTCGGCGAGAGCTTTGTGCCGTGTCCGGCGCCAGCCTTACCAGCCCCTGCAAAATCAAGTAAGTCCCGCGGCATCGATACTACGCCTGGTGGCCTGTCTAGTGGTAAGCGCATGAGTTGGCTAGATTAATCAATTCCGCCGCTTCCGGCTTAAGAAAAATTTTGAGTCAAACGCTTGTTTCCTTGTTTCTAATCCCGCCTAGTAGTGTATAGCGTATGTGAAGTCAGCGCGACGACGTAACGTATTCGATATTCATCAACGTTTGATGAGACCCACGGGAAGTGTGTGCCTGACTATGGGACGGCCCCTGACGGAAGCTGGACGTATGATGGGAGCAACCTTGATAGGTCTGGGAGTGTTAAGTCCCAGCAGTTTAGGTTGGATCAGGCTGATAAGAGACTTGCCCGCATAAGAACAGTGGGCTATAATTTTTCTGCCGTTACACCAACTCACGTAGTGCCGAACGGACTTTCAAGGATTAGGTATGTAGCAGAAAATGGGGAGTTAAGAGTTACGTGGAACACGTCGTCCCCAGATTATGCTGTACCTTCCTATAATGTTAGCACCATGACCTCCGTGTATAGAGTCGCAACCTCCATGGGGTTGATACTGACTCACGCGGATAGCTACAGGTTCCCGAGTGCATATGCGATGTCACAGTGGGTGCATATGCTATCATGTGCGTTGAACTTCACAACTAGCTCGTTTTTTGTTTTGAATGACATGTTACCGAGGGACTGGGCTGGGTTTGACGACCGCTACAACCGTGCGAACAGAGACACGGTAGTCAGCGAACTCAAGGAGAGAATTTACTGCAATATGATCGTCCACCATAATGCAGTTGACGTGTATAGTGGATCAGGTGAGTGGAATCTTGATACCATACACGAGTATTACACCATCGATGCCTTTGACAATGTGGACTGGTTGACCTTTAGTCCAGTACCATTCAATGCAACATACCAATGGATGAATAAATTGGATGTTGGGAAGGATGGTGTGGTTCCTAAAGGGGTGAGGTACTTCAGATACTTTGGTGAGGACAAAGTGGGGTTATCTGTGTTGCGGGATTCCTCCATACATAAGGTGTTGTCGACTGCAACAATTGATGTGCTAAGGCACTTCCCACAGATACTGGTAAAGGAACCCGACTCCGGGTTTAGGTATCTGAAGCACTGAGTGGATTGCGTGTCTGCGTACAGTAATGGAGCAGCTGGAGCGGGTATACTTCCAGCCTGGGACATGTATAAGTCACAGACTTTCTCTCCAGTGTTCAACAACCTGGGGATGCCTTACACTGAGGAAACTTTGTGGTATGTAGTTGGATCTCAGTATACTACAGTAGACTCAGCGGTATATGCTGGAAACTTACAACAAAATAATCCAAAAAACCGACTGAATGGGGTTTCATAGTTTTGTATCACATACTAATGGCCAAATACATTTCACGATTTTATATCAAGAAAAAACAACATTCGATTTTTTGATAGGAATTAATATGGAACTAACTAAGGAAGAATTAACACTTAGATGTGGTCCATCATCCGTAATTTCATTAGTAAAATTATTACAGGAATACGAGAACACTATTATGTATTATGATAAACTTTTTCACCAATATCAAGTTGCTTATTTATTTGAAGAAAAAAATGAAAATATATGCCACTGGAACTTTTTGCAATAGAATTGAAATCTATCCTCTACAAACTGATAAAGCTCTTCAATCTGAAGGTAGAGGTAGTATGGATTATATACAAGAGTGAATTATTATATGGATTATATACGATAGATTATATATAAGAGTTTTGATGATACTTTTATTATGATCAGGTTTCTCGACAATAAAGCAGTGTACATCGGCAGTACAATAGACAGCATTGAACCAAGAGACAAATTACTACGTTACTCCAAAGAGCATAAGAAAACAAGTAAAGTAGAGTGTAGAAAAATACAACTCTAACGTAGATGAAGTTAATAAAAATAACTTTTTGGTATCATTATACAAACTGGTTTATAGATCCAGGCGATAGTATATACCGCTGTTTTTCTATCATAGATGTTTGCCTAACGAATGCCTGACTGTTGTTCAGAAAAGACCCGGCATATTCTAACACGCGTTTGAAAACATTCAGACTTTTAGTATGCATATTTGAACATGAAGAAAGAAGTAAGCAAAGACGTCCATTAAATAATCGGAATCTAAGAAAATTCCACGAAAATCTTCATCTGCTTTGCTATACAATCAAACAAGGTACGATTAATTTGGACATTTTCCAAAATATATCGATGTGAAAGAAAAAGCAAGGCGTCGATACTGCAAATCGAGGTTTGTACAATAATACAGTGTCACAACTATAAAGTGTATAAAATGTACGTTTATGTTTTACGGGAATTAATACCTGCTTTTTTAATTTTTATCATAAACTTTAATTTGATTTAATGATTTTGTGCGATAAATGATAATTATTCTCTTTTTAATAGATAAACTTTTTTGCAAATTTCATTAAAAAAAAAAAAACTGTGAGGTTTGTACTCCTGTTGTTGCACTGATGCAACATGCTGTAAAATCGATTCTAGGGTTTCCAAACTTCTCACATAGATTTTTTTTTCATTAAAATGATAAGACATGTTAAACCTATGAGTTTCAGAATTTTCTGAAAAGCTCTTTCACATAGCGATTTATAGAGTTAAAAACGACCTTGTAAACACTCAAAAAAATATGATGTTAAATATGATGTTAAGTACGTGCTGTCTTTCTTCCTTTTTTTTCGTCGCTTGAAAAATTTTACACGCGCGCGACAACGTTGAAATGTTAACGCAAACCGGATCTAGACTTAGTCAATAAATCATTTATGCATGATTTATCATTCTTTATACGTCTAAGAAAGAGCAATAAGCAGGCAAAATTAGCTTTTATTATCCAGAAGCAATAATTCTTTACATCACTTTTTACAGACCGCTTTTTTCAGAGTTGCTTGCGATGTATGTTGTGATATTCTCAGAATTTCAACCAAAGAACTGAACTATATATATGCATACTGTATGTTTGCAACGAGCAGATAACAGACGACGATACCGTATAGCGTGCTAAATCCCACGGCAAGAAAACGAATAGAAATCATAGTTAAGAATCTAATCTCGCCTGTTGATCTTGATTTTATAATCAGTTCTAGAATGAAACAGTGTTCACTAAGAGATCCGCACCGAAGCGAACAGATGGTATTTAAAATCTTTATAGATGGTATATGTAATTATGATGTGATACATATGACATATAACATAAAACGTGTACACTTGTCGAAATTCTAAGCTAAAACGTTATACAACTTCGCAAACTTGTACCATGACATAACTATATGACACCGCGCGTAACAGATACAAAATATTTATGTAAGTGTAAAAATAAACGATAGAAAATTTTGTTCGATACTTGAACACGTGTGTATGTGTGTGTGTTTTCTTTTCACTGTAATTTATATAAAAAACAGAAGTAAATTTTTTCTTTGAAAGAAATAATTGCTCGCACTTTGCAGGAGCCATTGTGCAGAAATAGGGAAACCGCAAAAAATAAATGCAGTTAACAAATTTCTTAGAACTTCCGTGATGCGACATTATCATTGATAATTCACACATGGAAGCAGAGAATGTGTAAAATTGCGGTGAATTGACGCAAGAAGCGCCGAGGCTGTGTGTATGTGAACTTTTCTCTTTCCAGGAAGTCAGCGAAACCGTAAAGAAGCCGGAAATGTGAGTTTCTTGCCCAGCACATGGGACGTGTATTTATGTCTGATGCAGTGGGACGACCAAGGGTCGCGCCTCGACTACCTTCGGGACGACGATCAATCGAGCGCGATCGAAACGTCCAATCGATTAAGGCATGCCTCGCGTGCTTGAAGCTTGCACGCGACGTTCATTGCTCTTCGAGTTCATTCGGAGCTATGTCCGAGTCTAAAGCGCGTCTCGCTGACTCTCTCAGAGAAGATATTCGGTGGATTCCGACATTTGAGATAGCTGTCGGAATTTTAATAATACATTGATATTCCCGTTGACAATGGCTGTACAATTCTTGCGAGAAATAAGTTTCAGTTTAAAAAAGTTCACAGTTTGAGGTTCACAGTTTAAAAGAGTGATCAAATATCGTATTGACAGCGAAAAGGTAAGAGTGATTCGTCTTTTGTACCTTTAACTTTACATCGATTATTTCGTCGATGTTAAGTTTATAATGCGGTGTTTATGGTTATATAATGTTACTTTTGAAAAAGTACATATATACGTTTATAAATTTCTGTAACTTGGAATTAGACAAGTTTTACGCGTTTTATATCATATACTTCTAATCCATCTATAACAAGAATTTAAACCTGTTTTACATCCACACACTTAGCTGCAGATTTCTAAAGAAACTTGTATATTTTTTATTGTATTTTTAATGTTTTTTTTTTTTTTTTTAATATAAATTGCTACACAATCGAAGCAGCAATATCGTTGCAACCATACATAGTGAAAGAGTAAGATTAAAAATAAAATTAAACATCTTCCTAATTACTTGATAAATACTGATTGAAATACTGACTTTTAATCCAAAGTGCATTATTACATTTAACTTCAGAAGTAGCATAATCTCAAGCAATTGAAAAAAGCAGCTTTAAAGAAAAAAATTCTATTTTACACTGACTGACTTACAAGGGAATCTCGCGAACCTGAAAATTCTGACTTTACTTCTTTCTGATAAAACTTTGCATACATGTAAGGGGGCTCAATAGATAAATATTGATATATTCAGTTGCTGCCCAAAAATGGTTTTAAGAGATGAAATCCCTTATAAAACCCTATAAATCCCTGTAAAACGGCTTTTCACTTTTCTCAGTTTATCTCGAAAATTATTATATTGGAGATATTAAAAAATGTTTTACACACAAAACTCTTATAGAAAAATATTCTCTATTTAATAGAAGTACAAAATATCAATAGAATTACAAAAAAATAAATTTTAAAAAAAATTGTACATTAGAATTCGAGAATTATTGGGATGCAAACATACGCGATGCAAAATTTGTTGGAGCAAACGAAGTAGAAGAATCTGAAGAAAATGATGAAGATGTGGAAAACGATAGTTGTACATCAGAAAGAGAAATCTTAAATAATGACTATAAAAGAAAAGCTGTTAAATTCTGGAAAAGTGGAAAAAAGATACATTATACTTTATCAACAGTACGACATCGGTTTAGAAAGATAACCTGCGTCTTTATCGCAGGTGTATAGATGGAACCAATCTCTACAAAAAAGCGGTACTCATGAACAAAAACTATTAGATATATCTAAATATATCTGTGAAAAGTTTAAAGACGACAACAACAAAATTCATGATCTAGATCTACGACGGTGGGTATCAGAAGCAAAAGAACAAATTAATCTTCCTCATTTTAAAGCAGGAGCAATGATATTAAATGGATATTAAATTTTAAAAGAAAACACGAGATTGTGTAAAAAACAAAATAACAAAATAACAGTTAATAATTATTAACCGTTCATCAAAGGGAAATCAAGAATAATTGAAAAACAATTACAAATTGCATGCCAAGAATTCATAAGTTCTGTAAAATCATCTATAGATTTGTTTGAAACACAAAATATATATAATGTAGATGAAAGTGAGTTAAAAATTTGGGAATACATTCAGGCAAAACGTTGACAATACAAGATATGAGAAAACAGTTGAAACTGTAGTTCAATCACAATCAGCAATTACAAATATCTATACAATTATGCCTACAATTTCTGCAAGCGGGCAACTCTTTATTTAGTACTGAAAGAAGCCAGTAGAAGTTTTAGGCCACGTGTACAAGAGACTATTTAGACGTACGACCAAACTTCGTTTGACATGAGCCGTAGAAGAGTATTGTCATTGTGAACGGTGCCCTTCGAAAACCGTCGGCGTTTGATGAAGCAAGAGCGAGGAAGGTCACCAAGTAGATACTCACCTCTTGCAAAGGCTCTCACGCGGGAAAGGAAAGATAACACAACCGTGAAAGAAAGGTAACACAAGCCTCGAATAAGAGTGACAGTGTGTAAAAAACGTAATAACACGAGCTTCAAAAGCTTGAACAAGGAATAGTGCGTAAAACACGTGTTTATTAGATTTATTATTAGTTTTTGATCCAAATTGAATTATTTTTATAAATACAAATATCTATACAATATTTAAAAAAAAACGCAAGATGATAAATTGAAAAGTTAAAATATAACTATCATTAAAAAAAATAATAATGACGCAGAGTCAATCCTGTTTTCTCACGCTCACTTATAGCACTACATGACACTTGTTGATAATGCGTCTTTCTTTGCGTCAAATAATTAATACTGAATATTACAACCCATTCGCGTTGAAGAAGAGAAAAGATTGTAAAAACAAAGACATGAAAATCACAATATTCACAATGCGTCAATTTTAACAATAATTTGAGACACACGTTAAGACATCTAGCAAACATTATTCCGTTATGTCTAACTGATGTGTCGATGATGAACTTGACTCAAATCAGAACATCGTTCGAGAAAGCCGTGAAACACACACACACAATATGTATATGCTATATATGTGATAACACTTATGTACGTAAGTCCGTATTTCAAAATAATATTGAGTTAAGAGTGCATTAATTAAGCAAACAAAGGAACGCGAATGAATAGTCGGCTACAGGGAACTGTGTGAAATTCTGGAAATTGTTGCCACATTCTGTCACAATAACGTTCGTCGGCGCACAAAGAAACATTAGATGCATCCAAGAACGACGAGCCTGGCTCACGTCACTTCGTCTAAGCGTTCCCACGTGTTACTAGGTCACTATACTTTTTTAAAAGCGAGTACCGTATATTCACCTCAACCTACAAGTAATTTGTTGAAATCTTTAGGGCTGCAGCATGATAGAGTCGCTAATGTATTAGCGCACCGACTTGCTCCTCTTTTCGAAGCCAAATGAGAATTAGTAATGTAACAGGTTGAGCAAAACGTAATCCATGGATTAAAAAAAATGCCACAAAATTCGAATACACGCGTTCCAACGAACGCGCTAATCGGCACGGCAAAAGTAATATCCATTAGTAGCCCCTTACAATTCAAAGACAACCGACAGCCGCTTGGCGCTTTTATTCCCGCGAAAAAATTCACGTCTTTACACACCATGCAATTATCTACTTACAGACATTACACTTGCAACCGGTAACACTTGCATCTACTTGCCAGCTGTAATTACACGGTTGAAAGGCAATTCGCCGCTAAGAGGTAACGCGCGGCAGGGTTTTACGGGTAATTAACATTCGTCTCTATATCGAGAGGGGATTGTCGGTCGTCGCGCAGCGGCGCAAAGTGCAAAAGATGACATGCCCCTTTTGCGAACATCATCTCTTCCGACGCCGCCGATGAGGACGCCGAAGTTTGCGCGCTCGTGTGATTTCCAGGAATCCCATCGCCGCACCGCTATAGAAGCGAATTGGTGCTCGTAAATCCCGGCACTTACCTATTACCGTTACCGTGCTCGAGAAGAAGGCGCGCAGAAGCGCGGCAGAACCGCAACTCTATGCCCTTGAAGCGCAGAAATAATCGGCAGAACACCCGTGCGAACCTGGCGCCTAGAACGGTCTAGTCTTGTCGCGCGAAGGAGAAGAGAAAAGAGCGACCAGCGTTATAGTTTAGTTATGCAGGAGAGTTCACGAGGACTCTCGGCCACGAAGATATCCAGCGTGACTCCAAGAAACACTTCTTGTACCGGCTGATCTCATCGTCGCCATCGCGGCGCCCGCCAGTGAGAAACCTGTGAGTATCGAGCGAACAAAGACCGATTTCACGAATCAGTGAATTAATCACTTTCTTATTCGAAATTTTCTACATTCCGACTAGATCTTAGTAGATCTTTATTCTTGTATTCCGATTTTTATATGATATTGGCTCATTAAGACTATATTTCAGACATTAAATATTTTTTTTACAAAAAAAATTATTCGGCGTTTATTTTTTAATATTGTAACCTAACGACCGTCAACACAACTTTGGATTAGTAAAAATTTTATATAATTAATGTTGATTACATCAGCTAATGAACTCTTACGCTTTGTTTTTTAAAGTGACTTCTTTTTTTTTTTTTAAACTGAGTTTTAGAAACCTACCGCTCGAAGCTTGCTCCAGTTCTGTCGCGAGTCATTTCAGTTTTGCCGCCGGGTTTTTTCTCAGTGTATTTTTAATAAAGCGTCGTTGTGTGGATTTAGTACATTATTACATTTTATCGCCTAGAATCTGAATTTTCACCACCAACCACTAAAGTATGATTTTGACCATAACCATAAATTTTAGTCAAAATGTTTATTGAACAACTAGTGTTAAAGACATCGGTAAAAATACAACGTTATTAAATAAATTACTCTTATACGTAAAGAAAACTATTATCTTCATAGTTGACCTGGATGAACGATGTAGTTGAACAACAGGCACTCGATCGATCAACGATTTGCGGACCACTCGTTGCAACATACGAGAGAATCGATCCGTAGACATAATCGAGCAATCATTCCCGAGATGATTTACGAGATCGTGGCGCTCGCCAGGTTGCGGTTTGCTCACCAACTATGTACATACTATCATAGCTTAACCGAAGTTAAAGCAAAACCTCCTTGCATATATCTGCTTTTATGGCTTACGTCATAAATAATCTATGCGAGTGTCGAGTGAATTAATCGCGCACTTTCTGTGTAATTTTTTAAAAACGAAACGATAAAAAAAAAACAAAGATTTAGCATCCTATATGAATTAAAGAATTGAATTTTTAATTTAAAAATTCAGTTGTAAAAATTTACACTGAATTAATATAAGTATACATATATATATATATATATATAATTTATATATTTCGCACGAACATCCAGCGTTTGGCTTTCAATTACTAATTTTAATGTTAGTTTAGAATATTCTAAAGATTTACTTAAATTTAACAATTTTCTATTTCTAAAAGCGTCTCTATTAACGGTCTTAAAATACACAAAAAAACATTGCCCTTATAGAATTATAGTTTCTACCATCGATAGTACGCTACATAAATTCACACTCTATTTTTACAGAGATTATCCATTTTTTTGTAAAAGACAGTTTTCATCTCTTTACAATGTATTATTTAGATTCAAAATTAGACGATGATTTTGTTCTGTTTCTTGGACGTCGTTTCATTATTCATTATTCTTTTAGAATTGGCATTAGCAGGAATGTCTCAAAGATAAAAATACATTAAAACACCAAGTATAACAAAGAGGAATTCTTATTAGCTACAAAATTTGTAACGTCATTCATTTATTTTACATTAGACAACAAAATATATAAGCAGACATTCGGCACACTTATAGATTCGCCTCTATTACCTATTATGGCAGATGTTTCCATGCAAGATCTGGAATTAAAAGCTTTAAACAAGTTGATTTTCAAATTCCATTCTACTTTAGACATGTGGATGACATCGTATTAGCCATCCTTAAAAACAAAATGAGTATTGTAAACGGAGTATCTATAAAATGACGATGTCGCAACAATTCTTCTGGACGGTGCAACATGGACTTTACGAATGACTTGCTACTGCAGCAATGATGACTGTCGGTACTCGAATATGTTCTGCCTACTTGAACCCCGTGCGAAAAGTTCAAGGCGACGGCATCGGAACCTGCTGAACGTATTAACTACGCCGCTCACTCGTCGTTTCACTGCGAACGATTCACCGACGAGCCGAGCCGAAGTTCAGACCCGCGTTCCGATCGTAGGAAAGACGCGTGTGCGTGGCTATACACACCACGCATCCATCCCGATGCTGGAGGTTAGGTAACGGTGCAACAGCCAGGTAGCAGACACGAAGACGACCTAACCCACGGGGCTGAAGAGAGAGCGGGAGTACTGCCGCGTGGAAAGAAGAGACGAAACGGGGGAAGTCGCGCGCAATTCCAGAAAAAACAGACACCGATGCCACGCACTGATGACTCTAGTCACGCGTGCATGATATAGCGTAAACTTCAAAGATGCACACAGAAGAGAGAAGAAAAGATGTTTTAGAAGACAGCTACAAAAAAAGATATATTTCGTCTTAGTCAATTTTACTATGATCTTTAGGGGAGACCGGGGCTGGTTGCCTATAGGGGTAGGTAGACTAATTGTTAATAACATTGCACCTATATGTGTGTCGCGGAAAAATTTTCTGTAGAAACAAGTCACGTCCACTATGCTATTCACTTGTTTTCTACGCCGTGATCGCACATTACTTCAGAATTATCAGCGTTAATCGAAAAATTAATTGCGTAAGTAAATATTTTTTTCTTGAAGATCTTATGTTTTCATGCTGTATATAGTTACGATAAAGTTAGGATAAATGTTAAAGAAATATCTTAAAGTTTGTTTATTAAACAAACTATTGAAGCAGTAATTTTTGTATATACAATTAATTTAAGGTTAAGATAGAGCATTGAAGACAAAATGATCGTTCGGGGCTGGTTGGCTAATAACGTCTGGGGTTATATTGTATAACTAACTCCAGTCAACCAACTCCAGTGATATCAGTTTTTACTAAATTTTCGTTATACTAAATAATGATTAAATACTAACTTGTTTTATAGAATAATGAGGACATATAAAAGAAAATCAGACAGAGGTTCAACTTCAAAAACAATTATTGAACAATGGATCCAGTGTATTTCATGCAAGATGTGGACTCATTTAAATTGTGCAAAAAGTAGTCTGCTTTTCTACAAATGTAAAAATTGTGTGTTTCAGACTTAAAAAAAAATTAAGTAAAAAGTTAAAAACAAGAAGTTTACATATATAAGAATTTATGATTTAATATTCTAAGTTTTTGTTGATATAAAGTTTAAAGTATATTATAACCGATATTATAAAGTTTAAAGTATATTGAAAAAGTTAAAATATTAAAAGTTATAAACTATATTTTGTTGCAAAAGCGATTTTTATGGTTTGTTTAAATTTCATAAATATGTAATCATTATAATTTGTGTTGAGAAATCATTTAGTTTATTATTAAAATATGAAAAAAAGATAAATAAATAATATTTTGTAATAAATTAACTTTTTTGCCATTGTGTTATTGTATTGAACTATTAAGTTATTAATAACATTTTCTTAACTTCTTATACTTTAGTCAACTTACCCCATACTGTAAGTCTACCAACCCCGACCATGGGGCTAGTTGACTAACATGAAAGATGTTCAGAAAATAATAAAATACCTCAGTCGTTGTAACATTAAGTCTGCTTTTACTATTTAATCACACAGTTAAATATATGTCTTACAAGATATACTAACCGTTATAACGATATCTCGCTCATATAATTTATTAAAAATCAAATACTGAAAAATTGGCCTCTTAGCCCCGGTTTCCCCTACTTAGCCCAGATTTCGAATCCTTTTCCGGTACGATCGACCTGACGACGTCAGTCGTGATCGGCCTCGCTTGAACCCGGACTCTTCGAGCTCTTGTATCTACGAGCAATCGTCGGCTCTCCGAGAGCGTGGAGAAGGTGAAGGAGGAAAGAGAAGCAACACCGCGTTCCGAGATAAACAAATGTTCCTATACTCGCGAGAAACTCTACCAAACACTTCGTTGCTGATATCTAGTAAGAAATGCAGAACATTGATCTATCTCCGGTACAAACTCAACCAGAGAAAGAGGAAGAGAGAAAGCGAAAGCAATGTGGCAGACATCGTGAAGAAACATCGTTACCGGAAGTTTTTCACTCGAGAATTCCAGAGACATTCACAGCTATTTTGCGATAACCTTAGATTATTACTAGTGAGTCTAAACTGCTAATTTTTATTTTTAACAACTTGACAATTGCATATATTTTATTTATTTGGATCAGCAACTGCACACTGACTCAAAGATAATTAAAAAGCGATGACTCTCTTTTTAATTTCTTTTTACATTTTTTATATACTTATTTTTTATTAATAATAAAGTACGTTAGTTTTTTTATTTTTATTGTTTTTATATTATATTATATTTTTTCATCATATAAACGTGAATTACTCAAATTTTGAAAAAAATACAACAACCACTATCCGTTGAATTGTCGGTTCTTTGATCCTATTTACTTATTATTTTTATTGTTTATATTATTATTTCTTTTTTTGCTAAGTATGAACGCAAAAGAGAAAAGAAAGTTACGTGTAAAAAGGCATAAATTAATAAAAAAGAAAATGCAGAAGTATGAAAACCAGCTACAACGTCAAAATACAAGTATGTACCAACTAATGAATGATTAAAATTTAAAACAATATTAAAATAACATTGGTAAGTTTTAGGTTCTGAGCAGATATTACACGTGCAAAATGTTCACATCGGTATAAAAATGACACATTGTAAAACAATTATTACAATCGAAAGTATACTGATGCAAATAAAACAAATGGTGACTCAGACGATTCTGAGATTTCTTGGTCTTCGACGTTTCATAACATAGATGAGAAAAATATTGGTATGATATATACATAATAGAATCAATACGTTATAACGTAATTGAATTATATTAATTTTTAAATATCTGTTTGCTTAATATTCTTACATGTAAAAGATATAATGTTTACGACGAACTTTCTGTTGACAACACTAACAATTGGATTGAATCTTTAGAAGATGTTTTATCTCCTTGATGATGCAATAATTACTGAGGACAATAAACGAGAAAAAAAATACTCTAAAAGAAATATCAAAATTACGTGAGTGGGCTATTTGTTTTAATATTCTTCAGACAGTATTAGATGCATTAATGTCAATTTTACGACAAAGGTTGCTTCCTGAATTATCAAAAAGCTCTCTTACAAACCAAAAGTGACTATAATACCTATACATGTAATATTAAACGAACAAAAAGAAGAAATAGTTTCTATATTTTGGACTAGAAAAAGAAATACGATCATGTGTTAATACTATCTGACTCAAGATAAATAAAAATGTATCTACTTCGAGAGTTGTTAAAGAGCAGTCTGTTATGACACCATCTTCTTCATTAGAATACTTACAGGATAATCTGTGCCCTATGAGAGATAATAATGTATTGCATCAATATTATATATACTACAGATTGTATTTTTTAAATTTACTTTGTAAAACATTTGCACTGTGACGGAATTCTCTTGTAAAATAGGCCAAAAATATTCTACTAATATGTTCAAATATTGAAAAGGTCACATTTTCTTCCAAAGTATGGAATATATGTCCTAGCTTGTATACATTTTGCATCTTCAACTGTGATTTTTAATCCATTTTCACTGCCTAGGCAACTAGCTATCTAAAAAAAAATATATAAATGCACATATATGTAACTTCTTAAAATTGATTGCTTTTAACATTAACGACCAAATCTGTAAAGGAAAACAAATTTAATTTCCATGTTGAAAAAAATTACCATTGTCTTTATCATCTACTTTTTCATTAATTATATTTGTATTTTTCCAAGATACAAATATATAATAAATTTTATACTACTAATAAATTTTATATTACTATTAGATAATTATATTATATATTAAAAATCTTGCATTTGTGTAATAATTTAACAACTCAATTTACTTTTATGTGACTGTTCCATAGTCAATATTGTTTTAAATATATTAAATGTTGCAGTAGTAGTAATACTTGAATGATTGCTTTCTTTATCATTCAAATAATGTAAATATAAATATAAATATATATATATATATATACATATATTAAAGTGGATTTTAAATTTACATATATAGATTTCATTTATTCTCAAGTTTTAAATGCGTGTATATAAAAGAATAATATTTAGTGCTTTTAAATGATATGTAGTGATTTTAATTGTTGTTATTGCTTACTTATACTTATTTATTCTATAAATATACTTATTTAAAATGAATAGAATTTAAAATGTATCATATATTTGTATATTTTTAGAATTAATTTGTTTTCACTATTTGGTGTTAAATTGGAATTCCTTTTTCGATTTTACTCTTTGAAATACCGATTTTTATTTATTTTAGAAATTTATTTTGTTTCTATTTAGATTTTCAATAGAAAAATCATATTTAGAATTTACATGGAATTTCCATTCAATATCATATAAGATATACCTAATTTGAGCATTTTATTTGAAATCTAATTTGGGAGTATGTGAGGCAATTTCTACGCGGGGCATCGTTCGGCTCGAGCGAACTGCCCGAACATTTATGCTGCCATTTTTTTAAACAATACATAATTATGTATATAAACAACCGAGGCAAGTGCGAGATATACGTATTTATATATATCACCAATTTAAATTTTGTACGGGCTTTAACATCAGCGCGGTAAGACAGTTAACGATTGTGATAATGGCGAATGCTGGACAATGAATGAAATCATCGCTCGAAATTGGACTAGTCTTTTGTTGCCTAACCGAAAAGCGCATTCTTGTCGGTCGGCTTGCCTGAGCGCCGTTACCACAGCGCGGGTCGGCAATAAATTATGAAGATTGATGTTTCGCAAATCAAAGCCGGTCTCTCGCAAAAGCAGCACTTCAGAAAACGGTCGCCGCCGCTGCCGCCTCCGTTGCACGGAAAAAAGAGAAGAGAGTTAAGCGGTTACAACAGCCGGATGATCACACAAAGAAATCGTCTCGCCACCTATGACGACCTCACGGTTCTCTACGGATTAGATTTTACGAGTCGGTCAAAGCGCAATCCGTTCTCTCGCGAATCGGTACGGCCTGACTTATCCGTGCGAGTTTCACGAGTCGTGTCGATTTGCAGATCTCTCAGCGAAGCTGACCCGTTTCTTCGTTAGTCAGACGGCGCGGCTAAGCAACTTTTAAGATCTTGGTAAAGCCGTTTTGTCTTTACCTTCGTATCAAGTCGTATTATGATTCAGAGTTTGCACGACTTCAACGTCGCTAATTGTAGAGGTCATCACGACAATTTGTATAGTTTTAATGCAGCTTATAGCGCGTATCGTTGTTTTCTCTTTTTTTTTTTTTTTTTTGGTTTTAGGTCCAATAAGAATGTGAGATTTTCAACTGTTCATCGGTAATCAAAGGTCGAAGCAATCAAAATCAAATTACTATAAGCGAAAATCAAATCACTTTAAGCAAACTATGTATTCTGTAGATCTAGTTCCTTTGAACTGGATAAGTTATGACCAGGAATCAAGTTGTTTATCAATCTTTTTTATGCCGCCTCCATATACGGTAACTAAAATAAAAGTGCTTCGTAATATGGTCAAATTTCGCTTAACGCCGGATGCAAGTTGGACAAAATTTCCCATCGAAATTAAGGGAGAAGCTGGTAAGTCACTTTCTGTGTATTATAATTGAATTAATATATGTATATATACAGTGTGTAACCGAAAGAACGCTCACTAAGCACATAGCATTTCTTATTACAAACTAAGTCGAGAAGTCCTGATTTACTCATTAATTACTCCTTTATTACATGTAATAGAAAAAAATAATTCAAAACTTTTCGACTCAGTTTTTAATGAAGAATAACGCTATGTGTTTAGCGAGCGTTCTTTCGGTTACACTCTGTATATTGATATTGTGAGACATTTTTATTACAATATATATACACTATATTTTAATCAAAATAAATGTATGTACAATGTTAATTTAACTTTTGTAAATTCATAAATAATGTCTAAATATCTATAATGACTTAAAAGTATTTTCTTCTATTTAAAAAAAGAAAAAAATTTTATTGTTAAAATAAAAAAAATGTTTAAAGATTATTCAAGGTCACTATAGTATGTCCCCCTTAATATCTTACAATTTTGATAATAAATATTTTTCTCTATCTCTAATCGAGAAAAACATGTTGACCATTTTATCAGACTCACCCTGTATATATTATAGTATATTATAACTGGTTATATATATTTATTTATTTATTTATTTATTTATTTATTATATTCACAATAAATCTGTTTGCTAATGTTACATTAATTGCAGAAGCAATTGAAGAAAAATTTTCTTTAGTCATTAAGGCAAGTTTGAAAGATAAAGATTTTATCGAGGCTCTGAGAACAGTCATTACCAATGGGCAAAAAACTGGAAGGGTCAACAACTTTTCCAAAAAAAGTAAAAATATAAAAATTAAAACCTCGAAAAAAAAATTACAACAAATGGCGTTAATTAAAAATATCTATATTATTATATTATTGTCTATTATTATATATTATAAAACTATTTATTATGTATTATTCACTTTTTATACATTACAAATATATTGTTACATAATGTTATATAGTTATGCATTGTTTATTCCAAAATTTGTTTGGGACAAAATCAGTTTGTTCCAAAAATGTAATATTTATAGTTTTTTTTAAATATAGTTTTCTATAATTTTCAAAATAAATCCTTTGTTAAATTTAAAATTATGCATTTATTAATTATTACTTCGAATGCGGTGATAAGAATATCCGATCTACATGTGGTTGCCTGATTGGAGTCTAACCTGGCAGCCTGATCAGGGCCTAATCTATTTGCCTGATCAGGATCGAGTCCAGCAGCCTGATCAGGGCCATTTGATACGTAGCGTTACATACTGCACAGGGCCCTTATTAGAGCACCGGATCCGGACCTGATTTGGAAGTAGGGCAAGCCATATGTGGACCATTCTTACCTTAAGGTAAGAATGTTCTTTTATTTTGTTTCTCGACTATTCAATTTGTCTTTAATTATACACGATGTATTTTTGGTCAGATTCTGACGATTCTTCGAGCAAGAAAGGAACAAAAAATGTCAGTAAGTACTAATGTTTTCATTGTCATGTTTATTATATGATGAAAGTAGAATTGATTAAGCAATTTCAGATATCATTTCAGAGAACATAGATATTAAATCGGAAATTATTAACAATATCAAAGTTCAAGAAGAAATACGCATCAAGCTTGATCACTTAGAAGTCAAATTAGATCGTATCTTAAAAAAACTCTTTCCAGAAGACGTCAAGTTGAAATGACCACACGGAGTCCCGGCATTCCCTCTACGCACAGAAGAAGAATGGGAAAATCTATATTGCTTCATATCTTGAATGCACATTTCTTTGCAATGTAATAGATTGCAAATATGCACACACACACACACACAATCTATTACATATATAACATATTTAAAACTATATATGTTTAGATAATAAAAATGTATATGTACTTATGTATAAATAAATTTCATATAAAATATAAAATTTATTAGAATTTATATATGTAATTCTTATAGGTATATAATTCTAATAAATTTCATATAAAATATAAGTATTATTATATAATATTGTTATTATTATATAATATTTTATATGAAATTTATTGTAATTTATGTAATACTTATACATATTATACATTGTATAATCTCATGTCTTACTAAATAAATATATAATGTGTTTTTAATCTTTTTATATTATACTAAAAAAATCTGTAATACTATATTGGGCTTTTATACTAGCTAGTAGGACGTTTTTGTGACGTCAAAAAACAGTCAAATTGTGTAACCAAAAATCATCATTTTGACTTTTTCTGATGTAATGTAATTATGACATCAAAATGATGTCATTTTGATTGGTATGTGTTCTTTAGGGTGTAACACCATGCGCAAATAAAATTTGAAAGATCCAAAAAAATGGCAAGACATTTCTGTTTAGTAATCAAGAAAGATCGTGATTTAATTCCCGTTCCCGATGAAGATATCTTGCAATGTTTACCCTTCTTTCTAATGGACATCGCGTTACATCATTGATTCCGCGAAAAGCAATTCCGAAATATAGGTTTGACTATTTTTGAAGTTTTTGTTTGTTATTATCTTCATTTGTACAAAAAACATTCATATTATTTTTCTTCCCTAAAAAATAAGAACAGTTTTTGCATCATGGCTATTGCTATATTTTCTGTAGTTTGAGAATACCTAAAGGGAGAGAAAGGTAAAGATGAAATGGCATAAAGCAAGCCGATCGTGAGGTCGATTATCACGGTAACGGCACTTCTTACGATAATTGACGGATCGTGCAACGTTTCGGCCGAGAACAAAATTACCAGGTACAGGCTACGACTTCACTATGCGTGCTTTATGCACAGATATGTCCATCATCTTAATTGCAAAAGATACACATCTTAATTCGGATCAAGGACAGTCGCGTCACGGGCTCGCGCTTCGAGCGACTGATACGATAATTTATTGTTTATGACTCGCTGCGATCAAGTCTATTACGCAGACACATATATATTGCGTGAACAACGAAATGTGTTTGGAAAGTTTTCTAATAATTTAACTTCTCCATCGACCAGCGTATAAAATTATTATATATATTAATCTGATCTTGTGTATCGTATTATACAACATGCATATATATACTAAACATTAAAAAAGGTATTATAGTACATGTTGCATTATAGCACGTATATGTAATAACTTTAAAAAAAAAAGTGATATCTCAAAAAAACTTGTCTTTTTTTGAAAAGGTTATCTACGCTTGTGTAGCTTGTGTGATACTCGATTTTCTGCACGGGGCGTTCTAGCTGATCTGAGAGATAAATGTACGCTTAACATTGAATTATCGTATGTTCCAAATACTCTAAACATTTAGATCAATATCTCTTTTTTTTTGTTTAAAACTTACAATAATTTGAATGTTTGAATGTATTGAGAGCTTTACTTTCGTTGCAAAGTGAATATATATTATACACATATGTCCATATTTCTTTTTGTGTAAATATTATACGTGAAATTTGAATTGAAATTTCAATTCTCAACTTCATATAGAATGTTATATTTGCATCTCGTATATGATAAATACCCATATATCCTCCTAATTTTAAAATATTGCGAAAAAAAACATATCGGTCAGGAGTCGAACCTGGTATCTCCCGCTTTCCGTGCGATCTCTTTTGTTTTTTGAGAATCAGTTCAAAGATCTTTGTTTGTAAATATTTGAGAGCTTCGATGCTGTTGCTCAAAACGAGCTCTCTGAATTTATACTTTCTAATGAGCAGTTTACATTTGTTCAGAATTTGTTCGGCAGAATTTGATCGTGATTTTAACTGCCAGAAATCGTCGGTCGCAAATTAGAAAGAAAATCTGCTTGTGCGGAAGAGGATTGGGATATAGTACGGTATGATTTAACCAAACTTCAGTAGTAACACGTGATGAAAAAATACTGGATGAGAAACATATATGTCTAAGGAAAGATTGCCCTCGAACAGAAAGTGAATCTTCTTTACGTGATCATAGATGAGCTGATGTGCGAATCGCAGGTATGGTTCATAATCCTGCATCTTGCTCCAATGTATTTTTCACCAATATTTTTTTGTTACAATATACATAAAACCATTTGGTATTTTGAATATTGTAGGCCCAGAAGAAATTCTTGTCATCTCACTTGCCTTTGTCTTTATTATATTAAAAGATACAGTGCTGTTTCTCACATTCATAGATATCCGCAGAGGGGGGCAAACCTGTCATTTGCCCCCCTCTCCTGGAGAAGCAAGTTTTTTCACAAATTGTGTTTTTTATCCTGAAACAAGTTTGAAATCCCTGGTTAACAAATTAAATCATACATTTATTTGTGAAAACTTTCTGTACAGTGAAACCTTTCTGTAAAACTCATAATTTTTAAAACGGAAAAATTGCTCCGCCCCCCCCCTGAAAAAATCATGTGGACGCCCGTGCTCACAGTAATGAACACTGTTACATAGTGTCGTCTGTGTACGTAGCTCGAAAGCACCCTTAAATTGAGTGTTTTTTTCTATTAAACAGTTTTTATTTTGAAAAATTTCACATGGATTTTTGACGTTTCACACAAAACAAAATCTACGTGTATAATTCGACATGGTTTAAGATTTCCCACGCAAGGCGATTTCTTACATCAATGGGTGCTTTATATAAAAATTATACTAGTCAATATTTTAAACTTTTTATTGTTTAAAAATATTTTATATATATTCTATATTTATTAATATTTTATATTTAATATTAT
>NW_018021003.1:45749-54164 GCF_002006095.1 Pseudomyrmex gracilis | reverse complement strand
TTACAACAACGTATAAATAACTTACAAAGTTTTATATAATATTGTATATTTTAATGTATATAATTTATATGTAACAATGTATAATAAACGTAAAAGATTTTACTTGACGCTATTTATTGATATCATTTCTTTTGTAGGGAAAGATTTGTGTAGTAATAGTTTTTCTAGAAATAAATTTAATTTACTCCATTGACCTGCGCATAAAACGTTAAATATATCCGCGACAAATCGTCCGAAGTAATCGCCTCTCTGACAGTTATCGCTACTGTATCTAAACGAAATAAATTATTTATACACTATAACTCACGTGACCTGACAGATTCGCATAAGCTACCGTTTATAACCGCACCTGCACTCAGATTACCTTTTGTATGCTTGTGTATTTCGATTTGTGCGTGCAGCTACTATGGCATACACGCAAAGCACGATCATCCTCAATATGCGCAGTCTCGAGATCACGCGCGCATCGGTTCTCTCACAAAAAAAATCACCGGTTAACTGTAAAACGGTGGGTAGGTAAACGAACACGTACGAACGCGCCGCCACGCTCCGGGGCAATGCTTGGCAACACACCCACTCCTCTGGTCCGCTAATGGAATTACCTGTTCGAGTTTACAGAAACCCATAACCGGGGTTTGTCCTAAGAGGGCGTGTGAACGTGTATTCCGCGTGCGAGGCGCAACGATCGCGCGTGTGCGTGAAACTTGCGTTGCATCGTCGCGCGCGCACACACGGGAGTTCACACGCGTGTAGGTGCACGCGATGGTGCGGACGCAAGTGGAAATTATCAGCGCCTTTGCCTTCCATTGCCCGAGGCGACCGTCGACCTCCTCCCGCCTTTCGAGCGCGTAAGTTCTTCCACGAATTTAGCCGCATCGAAAAGGAAGCAGTTCTAATTTCATTTAAACGAATTAAATCGTAACCGAAATTCCGTATTAAGCGCATTACAACGTTGAGTAATATAACAAGGCAAGATATAACGCAGAATATAGAATTTATTGTTCAAGTCGCGATCAAAACTTTCAAATTGGAACAATTTAAAATTTATAAAAATTTCATATTTCTCCATAAAATAAGAAAACTATAAATTGCATGAAAAGCGAGAGATTCTAAGTTTGACTCCTGGTCAAGGTTTTTTTTCGCAATATTTTAAAATTAGGAAGAAAAAAGGATATTTCTCATATATGTGATGCACATCCAGCATCTTATATAAATTAAAGAATTGAATTTTCACTTCAAAATTTAGTTGTATAAAATAATTATATTAAGTTATAAAATAATTTACACTAAAATAATATAATTATACGTATATACATATACAGGGTGGCCCATATAACTGTTTACACATCGATATTTCGGGAATTATACCATTGATTTTAATGGTTAATCTTGAATTGTATGGCTCTAAAAGATTTTCAAATGTCAATGGAAGTTGGTTTCAAAACTTCAGTTGCGTGGATGTAGCAAAAGTTAACTTTAAAATTGTAAATGGAAATCCTTATATAAAATTAACATTTTTGGATTCTATGAAAGAAACCGACTTAGTTTTATTTATATAACATTTATTTATATATACATATATATATATATATATATATGTGTGTAACATCGTGGGAGTCGACGATCCTGTTTCACAGTTTCTACTTCGTGAAAGTGATCCGATATTATAACGACAGCACGGGATTAGAGATGTCGTTATCCATGTGCAAGATCCGCTCAAGATCGTGAGCTGATAGATCGCGGTCATTTGTTCAGCACGACCGCGTTGTCCCGCGTTTGTCGCTCGTTCGTTCTGGTCGTTACGCAATCACGATCCGCGTCAAAGGTCAATACTTAAGATATATTTCATCTCAAAGTTCTGACAAAGGCGCGATCGAACTGCGCGCTTGATAGAACCTTATTTCACTCGCGGCGTCATCGTCTCATGAAAAAAAGATTTAATAAAGCTCGAATTGTCATTTAAATCGATTCTTTTCCTTTACTTACAAATGACGAATTTTGTGCCATATTATTGAATTTTCGTAAAAGCATAAAAAAATGCCAAGAAAACAAATATTATTATAATGTTACGTCCTGGCCCATAGATGCAATCGGGCTGTGGTGTGACGCAACAGTAAACGCGTCGTTTTCCATATCTCTCTTTACAGTGGACACGGAAGTCCCGCTGTGAGAGAGTCGAGCAAGTTTGTTTATATTCGTCACCAGGTCGACGGTGTACACCAATCTTACTCTGTCTAACAAAAACTCGCTCGTTGGTCCCTTTTTAAGTCTAAGACGCAAATCTCATTTACCAAGGACGGGATCTAGCGATTTTAACGAGGAAGTAAAAGTGGGTGGCTGTGGAGAGAAGGATAACAAAGAATAATTCTCTAGTTTGATTTCACACATTATAAAGTGGTTATATTTATTAAAAAAAAGACAAATCGAAATCTTAGCAAATAACATACAGGTGTGTTGAAACTAATACAATGACGGAACGCATAATCGTTTCGTACAAAGTAATCTATAAGCTAGGGTGCAAGTGTGAGAGAGAGGGAGAATACGAGTTGTGTTTAGTGCAGCCAGCCTCTTTAACCCATGCAACTTAGATCATCTTAGAAATGTATTTCCTTATGTCAGTTGACAAATTCGGTTTTGTTTCATTTTTTAGGTTCCGATAGATTTAATGATAAAAATAAATTTGAATATGTCATGGTTCTACGACTGATATTCGGAGATAAGCGGGCTTTGTTTGTTTCCGTGATTTAGGGAGGAAAAAGAAATAATTTGGACGCCACCCGAGACGGTTGTACACCGCGAGTAGCCCTTCTAAAAATTTCGGCTGCCACCCGAGACGGTTGTACACCGCGAGTAGCCCTTCCGATTAAACCGAATTTTTTAGTGTGTCTATGTATTTGTTTATTTTGACCGTTTTCTCGATATCTCCGAAAATCAGTCGCAAAGTCGGGAAGTAAGTACACGAACAGTGGAACCTCCGAATGAAAATAATTACAATGTGGACTTACTATTTGCTGCTATTTGTTTATAATGAAATTGCTCGTGGCGCCGTAGTTTCTATTTACGCCGGCTGCTCTAAATTTTTATAAGCGGTGTTTTTCTTGACCCAGAGATATCCGGGTTTGTTTAGGATGTTTAAACAATAAGTTAAAAATTTCGGGTTATTACTAGGCGCAGTTTATCTTTTCGGGCGCCGATGTCATTTCCGTTTGCTCTCCTATCGTCTGGAGTCCAAGTCTCAAAACGATAGGAGGTCTGCTCGGATTATTTATTGCTTTTTATTATTTATTAAAAGAGAAATTTGTTATGCGTTGGCGCGTCGCGTTGCAAGAAAAAGAGGTCCCCGTGGAGTCCCCAGGACGTAACAATAATTTTACGATTCGTGAGGATAAGAAAGTATAAAACTTAAAATATATTTTTCCTTAAATCAATAAAATTTTGTTCTTGGTGTGCCTTACATATGTGTGTGTATCGTATCATACTAAACAATAATTAAGCGAAATATTTACTTCGCAAATGTCAAAATATAACAATTTATTTATAAAACTTCTTTTGTTCATAACTTTAAAAAAATGAGCGACGGCTAAAACTTTTTGGAACGTATTCAGGAGAATATTTATAATACATGTAAACGAGAAGGCGCAATCGGAAAGGTCTTCCTTATTCGGCAGTTTTACCTAGTAAGTTTATTCTCAGACAAAAATCTTCAAAAAGTCACGGATTCATGCTCACGATACCTAGCTATAGTCTGGAGATGGGTGGCGTAGACTTACCGTTAAATCGTCAAAACGGTTTCAACAATTTCTCGGCAATAATCCGATTCGTGCGAGTGCTCCGCGACTGAAGCGCAACCGACCGCACAAAGATACGCATAGCGGCAATGCTCGGAGCGTTTGCGCCAATGGGGCAATGAATCATCCGGTAACGCAGCTTGTCTCGTCAGTACTTTCCTTACTGATCGATGCATGGTTCCGTACATCAACCGGCTCCGTAAGATCAAAGTGTTTTCAAAATTCCATGATCGCGAATCAGGTTTATCGAATGTAATTCCTTCTCTATATTTTTCAAAATTTGTTAAACGCGACGAGTTAATACATTGTTAATTATTCTGTGTTTAAACTGTACTTACTTTATTTCTCGTAAGTAAAAGTACAGTAGTGCCTTGCTACCTTTCCGCTCTTCAATTCCGCAAGCGGAAAGATGTCGAGAAAGATATATTTTCAAAAAAGGTAAAAAAGGCACCAAGTATACGCGCAACTCGTATCTCTAGAAAAAGTATTACTATATTAATGTACTACATAAAAACTCTTCCTCTACAAAATCTATTCTACAAAAAAAATGATAGGTATCAGAAAGTGGCGCCAAGTAAATCTTGTACGTTTGTACATTGAGAGAAGAGGAGGTACAAAATAAAATAATAGAAACCTATAAAAATAGCTTTGCGTAAAAAGTCCGGTGTTTGGCAATTATTTCGCATGCCATTACACGCAGTTACCACATAACAGTTATTTATATACTTTAATAAAATATATTTAAACAATTTAACCAAACGTGTTAATACGTGTCAAAACATAACTTCCGAGATAGCTGCTGCATGTGTAATATCATTGTGTGTTAAGTTGGCATACCAACATTAAAATTTTGTAGTTCTGATTAGAGTTCCCGCTTTATTTTGAAGAGACTAAGAGTTCTCAATAGTTTATATAAAGAGTTCTGGTGATTTACTGCCTCAAAATTAAAATTAAAAAATGGGAGGCCAACTTCTAATCGAAAATCGTGATGGCATAGTTCGGAGCGGTTAAATAGTTTCGTTTTGCGATTATCTAGAGTTCTTGATACATAAAACAATGTTTTGATTATTCCAAAAAATCTTAAAAAATTTAATTGTTCAAAATTTTTTTAGTTTTAGATATAATAGTTCTGAGCTAAATTTATTGAAATTTTATATATTTTAAAAAGTTCTCGACGATTTAAAAAATTTTAGATACCTAACTAAACAACCCGAGTAGAAATTGGATCCGGCAAACCTAACGTATTATATGGCTCTGATCAGGGAGCATTCCGGTATGTCCTATTTAGGAATCCCTGATGCTGGCCTGATCAGAGAAAACTCAGGCATAGTAAGATATGCCTGACTTGCGCCTGCTCAGGGAATGCGCAGGCACGCCCTACTAAGGAACGCCTGACTTGTGCCCTACTATGGAATGCCTGAATTTCGCCCTATTAAGGAAAGCTCGACTTGCACCTGATCAAGGAACGCGCAGGCACGCCCTACTAAGGAACCCTTGACTTGTGCCTTACTAAGGAATGCCTGAATTTCATCCTATTAAGGAAACCCCGACTTGTACCTGATCAGAGAACGCGCAGGCACGCCCTACTAAGAAACGCCTGACTTGTGCCCTACTAAGGAATGCCTGAACTTCGCCTAGTATGGAAAGCTCGATTTGTACCTGAGCAGGAAACGCGCACGCAAGCCCTACTAAGAAATGCCGGATTTGCGCCAGATCAAGGCTAGATTAAGGCTAATCAAAACTATTCGGAACTTTCAAAAAAAAATTCACCCACGGAACTTTGAAAATTTTTATATATACATATATATCACCCACATTTTATCCATATTTTATATATATATATATATATATATATATATATATATATATATATATATGTATGTAGAAAAAGAGAGATTTTTGTGATACTGTGTGATCTATTGTTATGTTGTTTTGTGCATTAAATAAACCCTTGTAAATTGAATACTTCGACTTTATTATTTATTTCACTATTTCCTTAATACTTCTTTTTCTAGGTTCTTATTTTTCCTAAAACTAATGTCAAGTGCAAAACTTTTATAGTTTACATTTATGAATCAAATATCCAGTAGTTCTAAAGTTTGCTACTAAGATACCCAACAATTGAGGTTGACATAGAACAATTTTTTTCAAAGTTCCGTGGGTGAATTCTTTTTTTAGAGTTCCGGATAGTTCTGATTAGCGTTCTGGCTAGTTCTCGACGAATTCTAACAAAAAATCTTATGGATCAAAGCGATCAAATGACTAAAAAAATATGTGTAATAATTGTCTGGTTTGAAAAGATGTTTTAAAATCTGTAACTTGTTTAGTTAGGTATCTAAAATTTTTTAAATCGTCGAAAACTTTAAAATATATAAAATTTCAATAAATTTAGCTCAGAACTATTATATCTAAAACTAAAAAAATTTTGAACAATTAAATTTTTTAAGATTTTTTGGAATAATCAAAACATTGTTTTATGTATCAAGAACTCTAGATAATCGCAAAACGAAACTATTTAACCGCTCCGAACTATGCCATCACGATTTTCGATTAGAAGTTGGCCTCCCATTTTTTAATTTTAATTTTGAGGCAGTAAATCACCAGAACTCTTTATATAAACTATTGAGAACTCTTAATCTCTTCAAAATAAAGCGAGAACTCTAATCAGAACTACAAAATTTTAATGTTGGGGTGCCAACTTAACACTCACAAAATTGGCCTGATTTGAGTAATGAACCCAAAAAGATGAAACCTACATATTTAGATGCTTGTTCCAAATGGGATGTTGTTCAATCCCACAAAACAATAGGTATACCTATTTTAAAAAATGGAAGTTTATGTAAAAGCGTGTGTATAGATAAATACATTTCGATTAAAGAAACTTGCGCATTCGACGCACTTGTGCACTTACTTATACATGCATGTGGCAAAGAAAAAAAGTACAAAAAGAACTTGCAAACCGTAAAACATCCTTTTGTACAATTATGTATAAATATTTTAAATTGTGGAAAAATTTATAGTGACAATTATATTGCACGTGCGCAAATATTAAAAGATACCAATATATGTCAACTATCTTCGACTAGATATGTAGACTTTTTAAACGCTAACTGCAATGTTAGTCATTTAATAAATATTATTTTTCCAACTATTATGCCAAGTATTACACGTAAAAGTCTCTGTCATCAATTCAATTATAATAAGACTCGGAAACTTGCTATACTATGTATTAATGTATACATATTATTAAACAAATGCTTTGGGAACATACAAGAAGCAATTAATGACACATTGTTTAAAATATTAACAAAATCCTGTTGTACATGTAAATCCGATTTAATAGAAACCTACAAATGCGGTTTACATATTATATTAGACACATCAATATTAACAGATCCCCGTTACAAACCCGAAAACCGCGTATCATCTATCTTAAACGATATATCGAAAAGAATAACTATAGGTGAAAATACTTATATATTATGTGGCATTGTAAACTACGTGTCTTATTCGTCACAAAAAACAAGTGCAACTAACTTAAGAGAGGGTTATTATGTGGCAATTACATATACGGGCATACATAAGTATGAATACGACGATTTAGCCAAAACAAGAATTTTTGTGTCACCCGAAAAAATAGTGACGCCTCATACAATTATGTATGTAATTGTATGTATGTAATTCACCAATAAACTAATATTTTATACTTTATATCTTATTCCTATATATATATCCCAATTTATGAGGATAGCGACGTTCGCAACTTTAATTTAACTTGTGACAGGGTGCTAGACCCGGCATTTTCTTTAGAATTAGCGCGCAAAGTCAGTTATTCTTTCTCTTAGCCTTTGCAGACCTCTTTGGTTAAATAAGGTTAATAGAAGCACAACAAATTCAGCGCAAAGTGTATTTGGGGAAACCTCACAACCAGAGAGACCCAAACGCACTGCTACCAGCTGTAGCGCAACCCGCACAGCCCAAAACCACACAACTACAACAACCACAATCACACCAACCTCAACAACCACAACCTGCTGAAGCGATGGCAACTCAAGCGAAACCACAGTCATCGACGGAATCGAGGAATTTCCAAAATCTATTAGGAGTATAAATAAGTTTCCGCCGTTTGCCAAAGATGGTCTCAATAGTATGTTATTGTTAAAATTGTCAGCTGTAAAACGTCATATCGTAGGATTGGACATCTGCTAACAACATAATCTTAAAATATTAGCGATTTTGTATCAGCATCATATATCTTTTTTTGTGCGAAAATGTCGAGTTTTGAGCCGAATAAACGTCATTTGCGGAAGCTTTTGATTTACTTCTTTAATTTGAAGAAATCTGCAGCTGAGGCGCATCAATTGCTTGTAGAAGCATATGGTGAGGCTGCCTTAAGTGAAAGAAGTTGCCGTGAGTGGTTTCAAAAGTTTAAGAACGGTGAATTTGACGTCGAAGACAAAGAACGTAGCGAAAGGCCAAAAGTGTACGAAGACGCGGAATTGGAATCATTATTGGATGAAGATTCGTGCCAAACGCAAGAAACACTTGCACTTACATTAGGAGTGACTCAACCAGCAATTTCACATCGCTTAAAATCATTAGGAATGATTCAAAAGCAAGGAAATTG
>NW_018021003.1:10067-41594 GCF_002006095.1 Pseudomyrmex gracilis | reverse complement strand
GGATAGCTTCAAAAGATGAAGCGTTTTTTCGACGAGGTATCCGTATGCTACCAGAAAGATGGGAAAAGGTAGTGGCTAGCGATGGACAATACTTCGAATAAAACATTATGTACCGTTCTTTCACAATAAATGCCCAATTTTTGATAAAAAACGGCAGAAACTTATTTATACTCCTAATATAAATAAGCCAACCAGATTGACTTTGGAGTCTGCGATAACACAACGACAGGCACACAAAAGAATATGAGTCAGAAGAGCAATTTCTTGATCACAGTTTCCATTGAAACAATAACCAATAAATTGTTTAACTATATCCTTAGTGGATCAGTTGTTGTATTAAGTCTTAGTGGACTTATTATTGCTAGAGAGTTGAGACTGATTAGGAAACAATTAGAGAGAGATAATAGTAAGGTTCTTTTACACAAGAACCTATTAACAGAGTGCACTCAAACTGCACAACAGCTAGAAGCTGAAGCTCAAACTTCAGACATATTGTTGGCCTCATCAACACCTCAGAGACAAACTCCAATTCTTGCAACTACAGACATTTCTAGAAGACTATTGAGATCACTGAATGCTTCCAACTGAGAGGTCTATAAGAAACCTTACAGGGAGAAACAGCAACAGAATGGATAACAATAACAGAAATGATGAATTGAGGCAGCTTGATGAAGGGGATGATGAACAAGGAGCAGTGGGAAGAGAAGGTTTCCCACTAGTAGTAAGACCAGCAGGGCCTCCAGAAGCACCCCTAGAAGGAAGAGAGCTAGAATTGTTTAATCACATTCTTGGAGAAATAAGAGTAAGATCAGACTATGAGGTCAAAGAACCAATAGCTCTCACTGTGTTCAGAAACACAACAATGGAGCAAAGACAGAACATAGACAGGATGGTCATGCTGGTTGGTGAAGCCCATGACATAGCTGCTGAAAGACAGATAAGAAATCTTGGAGAAGAGCCATTTATTGATCAAATGTTCCATTTCTTAAGAATGTGCGGCTTGAATTACAGGGACTGGAATATGGTGGTAGGGTCAGTATTCATAGACACAACTGGTGATGCTATCCAAAAGTACAAAAAGATTGTCTATGCCTGTAGGTACCAAGGATTTGACCCATCTGCACTCCTCAAAAGAATTATAAGATCCTGGAGGGATGGACAAAGGCAGGCACTTGTAACATTCCAGTTACAGTACGAAGATCTTGGTCATGAGTCAACTTGGGACTATACCAATAAAGAGACCTTGATAAGTGACATGACATTCCTGATACTAGTGTTTTTAAATAGAGGAGCTGTAATATCAAAGATCATCAAGAAAAGCTCCAGAGATTTCACAAACGTTATCAGAATGCTTATAGCAAAATATAACATAAGAGCAAATGAGGAAGGTCGGAGACGTAGGGCAGAAGCTCTAGGACCAGAAGTGATTACTCTTCCAAGAATCTCTGCATGTTTTTGTCAGCTGACAACTGAGTTGTTCAATAGAGGATTCGGTAGGACTATTGCTAGTTTTGCAGAGTTTGGGAATGTGCCTATGGCACTATTTTCACCAATGTTCCCCTCTGTAGTAAGGAAGTCATATAAAGTGGGAGGAGTGAATGTAAACATACATCCTCAGCTGATATTGATAGCCATCTTGGTGGATAATGTCCTCCATACTAGAGATAGAGTGACTCCTCTTGACCAGATATGGACATACTATCTTGCATCTTACTCATCCTCGGTCCTGATTGATAGAGCAAGGATAGAACAGTGTAACAAGTTTGGTGTGTGTTTAAATGACAATTTTGCAGCAGATATATTAAATTTGAGACCTCATTGCATTGCCAGAATAAGAGAGCTAAGGCCAATAGAAAACATTGACATGTTTATTGATGAAATGGCTAAGCTTTAAATTTTATGCCAAAGATTTTATTACTTTTGTATTATTCAAAGATTATTAATCCATTATCATTTAGTTACTAGTAGTATTTTAAGTTCTAGTGTATCTTTATACAGCTCATTGACAAAACCAACATCTTTAGTTGGCTATTCTTCAATTTAGATCTTAGTTATTTAGTTGTGGTGTTCTACATATTTTAAGTGAAATGATTGATTTTGCATTCCTTTATGAACTAGTTCTTAGTTTATCCCTAAGCTCTTATGGGATCATTAGATAATAAGTAACCCAACCAAAAAAGAGAGTGAGTGTAAATGAATACAACTCACAATTAGCTAATCAATACCAAAGATGCTAGACTGTTTAAATAGTTTGAATTATTTTAAGTTAGCTTGTCAAAAAGCTATTATGCCACACACACACACACACACACACACACACACACACACACACACACACACAATTTTTACTTTTATTTTATTTTATTTTATTTTATTTTATTTCATTTCATTTTATTTCCTTCTTATTTGTGTATAGAAATAAGAATTTGTGGGCTGCTGCTCAGCCCACAAATGACGACCCGACTAAGAACTCGGTGTTTGTCTCATCGATGTCAGTTCGGGAGATAAACAACGATACGCGTTTTTCCGTATCGACCCCTGCTCTCATCGAGATATCACGCGCGTGCTACAACGAGATGTGCGCCGATGATATAAACATTCAGAAGAGTCTCCTTCCTGAGTATGTCGACTATTACGCGGTCGCAATGCTCTGGATGCGTTTGATGACACTAAAGGTAAAACTCCGTCAACCAATAACCGAGACGGAACGCGACACCTTACTGTTGATTGAGAATTCGTAATTTGCGATACCCGAATCTCTCATGATACAGTTAAGATCTATTGGACGAGTGCAAACCATGACGCGGGAACACCTTACTCCGACCATCCCGGACTTCCCAACGTATGTCAGCGCCGGCCAAGGTGGGTATTATGGACCCATTAACCACGACACACACAACGTATATGAGGAGTTACCTTGCTTGGGAGTTGTTGGCGAGGCCGTTAGGCACGCAATCAGCAATGAACCGGTAGGCCCATATGCGTCATCCCTCGCTGAAGAAGGAATCAGGCCGAACCAAAACCTCTTAGGTTATAAGCCTCTTAGAAACAGGAGGAACGAAGCAAAGAACCTTGCACTCAATGCTATATATATATATATATATAGCATATATATATATATATATATATACACACACATATATATACAATCATCGAAAAGTATCGGACCACCCTAATATCTTCAGTTAGAATGCATTTTGGAGAAAATGTCCAATAGCAAAGTTGTATGATTTGTAAGCGAGGAGTAAGATGATGACCTTGACTTTGATCTTGACCATGTCCTTTAAGGTCATTTCAAAGTTAACCTTATTTTTTTTAATGGAACACCCTACAATTTATCGCATATTTTTATAGCTTATCTCGAGAGCTTTCCAAAACACTATAATAAAACAATTTTTCATTAAGTACTTTTTGAGTTATAAAGGTTTGAAATTAATAATTTGTTAAGTGGCGTGTGGCCAGTTAAGGCAAGAGTGGCGTGTGGGTCCGGCCAGTTAACAAGGAGAAGGCACGATGTGTGACCAATCGATTTCACTAAAATTTTTTGTATCGATAGGATAGGATAGGTCACTATGCCAAGTGTTACAAGGTAAACGCATAAGACGCACTACTCAAGTGTTTGCGAGAAAATTGCAATTAAAAATCTTAGAATCATGACACATTCAAATTTATTCTTATCATTAAATCTATCAGAACCTAAGAAATGAGACAAAACCGAAATTGTCAACTGACATAAGAAAATACATTCCTAAGATGATCTAAGTTGCATGGGTTAAAGAGGCTGGCTGCACTAAACACAACTCGTATTCTCCCTCTCTCTCACACTTGCACCCTAGCTTATAGATTACTTTGTACGAAACGATTATGCGTTCCGTCATTGTATTAGTTTCAACACACCTGTATGTTATTTGCTAAGATTTCGATTTGTCTTTTTTTTAATAAATATAACCACTTTATAATGTGTGAAATCAAACTAGAGAATTATTCTTTGTTATAACAAATAGATAGAAGGATAAATCCTTCTTTCCGTACAACCCACTCTCACTTCCTCGTTAAAATCGCTAGGTCCCGTCTTTGGTAAATGAGATTTGCGTCTCAGACCTAAAAAGGAACCAACGAGCGAGTGTTCGCTAGACAGAGTAAGATCGGCGTACGCCGTTGACCTGTCGACGAATATAAACAAACTAGCTCGACTCTCTCACAGCGGGACTTCCGTGTCCACTGTAAAAAGAGATATGGAAATCGACGCGTTTACTGTTGCGTCACACCACAGCCCGACCGTATCCATGGGCCAGGACGTAACATATATGTCATATTGTAAAGAAATTATTATTTACCTGTTTGGTTGATAATGTCTGTGTTGATAATGAAATCCTCGTGAAAATTAGAAATTAATACTTTTATCTGTGTTCGGCAATTTTTGTACAAAAGAAGAGTATTAATAAGATAAGTCATACACAGTACAATATGCAATTACTATGTCTGGCAAATTATTACCATATGTATTCATATGTTTACAAGAAGCGACAGGTGTGGTCGGACTAAAAGTACAACAAACTATTGATAAATATGTTAAAATGTATACAAATGTTGTAGTGATATGTTCAAAATCCGAAAAACGTACAACACAGTTATATACACAATTTTTAAAAACAGTAATATCACAGTACGTAAAAAAAGAGAAATTTCTTTTATTGATAGATTCGTGGGGCGGACAAACAAATCCTGCGTTAAATGATGAAATTTTTGTAGACGATCACAATACAAGTACATGTAGCATTAAAGTTGTTCCACCAAAATGCACACCGTTGTGTCAACCGTGTGATGTCTATTTTTATATAGACAAATAAAAAACTTTATCAAGCGTTTGCAAAATTACAACCTTAATAGAACAACAGCGCAAAATATCATCTCGCGAGGATTGTATCAAAATTCACTCTCTTATACATCATCAATTGTCTGCTCCAAGTTTTACGAATATGTTAAAATATGCGTGGTTCGCGTCCAAATTAACAGATGAAAGAGAAGTCTTCATGAATGTAAATGAAGTTTATTTCCCATTAAATATTTTAAAAACACCTTGTGAATGTAAAAATGCAACGTTTGTACGATGCGCACATTGTCGACAAAATTATTGTTTTCATTGTTTCTATGATAAATTTCATCCAGCAACATGTAATGTGCCTTTTTGCAGGTAAATAAAACACGTTTCACATTTATTCGTATAGCACTGATTTTTCCGATATTATTATAAATTATAAACACAATAAAAAATTTATTAATTATATTTATTTTGAATAATAATAGCATTATATTATAAAAATTAATAAAAAAAAAAAAAAAAAACCATCGAGACTCGAACCAGCAGCGTTTTTACTGCTACTAAGGTAAATGTCCCAGTGATTAAACGTGTCCCAGTACTTAAACACTCACTCGAATTTTCATTTATATTAAACTATTTTACTGATATTTACAATAATCAAAAGTTTTATTAATATTTTTAATTGTATTATTATTAAAACATTGTAATAAAAGTTTTCTAAACAATAGATGTGATAAAGAAAAAAATAGTTTTTGAGAGTAGTAGCAAATTTATTGCGTTTACAACTCTTACGTTAGCGATTTGCGTAAGACAAAGTATATTCTTCTTAAGGTTATAATTAAATACACAAAATAAACTTTTTGTTCAGCAAAGATTTTTCAAACTCAGTATAGACTATAGATTGATAAAAAACTTTGTTCTATCTTTAATTTTTAGTTATAATAATTAAATTATCGTGTTTATGTACTGGTACGAGAATCCGCCGGTGGCGGAGTTGTTAAACACTTGATTCATCATAGCGTAGTTAGTCTTGCATACACGTATTGAGTGATATTTGTGCGACAAAACATAATTTGCAACAAATCAGTAAGTAGTTTTGTGTTTTCATGGTTTCATTTTATCTAAACGTACTAAAATAATAATATTTTAACTAAAATATNTAAATGTTATATGATAAAGTAGATGACTTGTTTTCATAACCTTATCAAAAGGTTATGAAACTCTAAGTAAAATCTAGTTTTGTAAAATCTCTAGTTTCGTAAAATCTTCAAAGTTTTTAGTGATTTGTAATAAATCCATAACTTTTCATGAAATAAAATGCATGAATAATTTTTTTCCTGTTTTATATTGTCGTGTTAATAATAGCGTTTAAGTACTGGGACAAGATAATTTAAGTATTGGGACAAGTTAGAAAACCTGTTTAAGCACTGGGCCATGGCAGGTATGTTAGAATTCGATTAATTTACTTTGTTTTTCTTTATAAACCAGTTCTTTAAAGCTTTATTTAGTGAAAATATAGTCTGGTTTTTTAAATAAATACTAATACTCACCAACAAAAGTTAAATTATACGAGTATGATTTGTATATGTTAAACAGCTCTCTTAAACGTTTAAGTATTGGGACATTTACCTTACTAGTCTAGCGCGCTAACGCTGCGCCACGCGCTCTTCGATAAAACGCTCTCTTTTATATCTACTTATGTCGCTCGAAAATTTTCAATTGCAATTTTCTCGCAAACGCTTGAGTAGTGCGTCTTATGCGTTTACCCTGTAACACTTGGCATAGTGACCTATCGATACAAAAAGTTTCAGTGAAATCGATTGGTCACACATCGTGCCCTCTCCTTGTAAGACAAGAGTGGCGTGTGGGTCCGGCCAGTAAAGGCAAGAGTGGCGTGTGATTCCGGCCAGTTAAGGCAAATTTCATTCTAATTGGCCAGCTTGGGCAAAATATTCAATTGTATCAAACAATTCACAACAAATGTTCAAATTGTTGCCCTTCAACAGCCTGGCAATGTGCCAATCTGTTATAAACAGCTGAAACTGCATTCCGATACGTTTCCGGCGGTATTAGTTCTACCTCTCAGTTATTCTCCCTCTTAAATCATCTAAATCTTGAGGCTTGGTGGCATAAACTTTACTTTTCAAGTAACCCCACAAAAAAAAGTTTCGACTATTTTAGTCATCTTCAGTTGTTAACAAATTGAATTAATACAAAATTGTCTTGTTTCAATTTGTGGTCAGTTATTGCAAAACATCTAGCATTGGTTCGCATTAGCCGATTTCTTAACGACTTTCTTGGATTTACCATTTCAAACCGAAGATATTACCTCTCAAGAGATCTCTTTAAGTATTTGAAATTATATATATACGTTTTAAATTAACAAGAACATCAAAAATCATGTAGCTTGCATATCTGTAATATCATAAATAATAATTTTCCGAAATAATTATATTGTTCTACCATTTCCATTAATTAAAATACATTCTAAATACATATATAAAGTATAATAAAGTATAATAAATGTTATTAAATAATTTTCAATTTGCTTGAAAAATGCGCGTTTTATTACTAATGCAATGCAAATAAGCTCGTACGAGCGTTCCGTCCTCAGTAATAGCGTTACAAAAAGAGAATGCAATTATTATATCAAAAATCTTCGCATTCACCACGCACAATTGCGTCTTCGCTTCGTGTTAATTAAACAAATTGGTAATGCATAACTTGTTTTCTGTATTATTAACAATTGATGAAGTGTCATTTCTTAGACTCTTATCATCAGTCTTAGTTTTGATTTTTATAAAAATCAATCATCGATTACTCAGCTCGTTCTTGCCGAACGCAGCGATTCATCGATAAACGAATCATCGCGCGGTAAACAGAATTTATCATTTTGTATGCATAAGCGAGCGCGTTTCGGTCTCGCTGACGGCGGGTGAAACAAACCGTCAAGGAAGCGATTAATCTCCTTTTATCCAACTAGACAATGGAGCCGTTCTAAATTCCTGTCTACCAATACCGGCTGATCGGCTCACTCCTGCTTCGCCACTGCTGCACCGTGCACGCGTGAGCAAGAATCTTGTTGCCTACACAGGCTAAAAATTGTTACCGAGCTAGACACGTCACCAGACACAACGTTGTTCTTGCGAAATACAACCCACATACTCTAGAAGCACGTTGTACGTCGCGCGCATAACCAGTCGCGTAAGCATGTGCAATTTAATCGACATAATGTGTATGTCGATATTATAATGTGTCGAACTGTAGCAAAAAAACGTATTTTAAACGTATTTCAAATATACAATTGTGAATATGCAATGAGATCTCGAACGTTTTGCATTTAGTACGATAGCAGCTACTTTTTAATTGTGTCAAATGGTCACAATGATCTAAAAACACTTTCTTTAGATCATTTTACAGTTTTTCTAAATATTGGATTGTACGCTAAATACTGATCAGCACGATCAACGCCACTCATATAGTATAATCCACTACGCAGTGGGATTTCTTGATGCGAAGCTGTGTTATTTTGTCTGTTTGGCCGGCAGTTCGTCAACAGAGACAGAGTGCCGCCACCGGCCAGTGAGCGCGAAGTGTCTCATCCGGCACAAGTAAGCCGCGTTGAAGGCGGTAAAGCGTCGAATCGGGTGGATATTCATCCTAGATTATCTACAGCGACAATGAATTCGGACTGAAACAGTGACGGTTTTGTTAATGCGAGTGCGACAAAGTAGCTAGCGACACAGATCTCTGAATTTGGTAGTACGGAAAGTGAGAACATAAATGCGTGGATCCGACAAGTAAATAGTAGCGATGATTCACGATGGTGCGTCGGACAGTGTGATCCTACTGGCAGCTTCTAGTAAGCTGATTAACAAGCCAAACAGTGGTATGATATCTGTGGCGATCTAACCGTATCGCCACGACAGCTGTCAAACTTCGAATGACAGCTCGCGTTATTGATTTTTAACTCGCGGCCAAGATCAGTTTGTCAGAGCTTTTGACAAGCCGCCGCGAGAAGGCAAAATATGATTATGTGTGGCACGGAGATAAATATTTCCAAAATGCCTATATCAACGGCGATTTTGGAGCCGGATTTCGGCGAAGGAAAACTTCGCTCAAGTGTAGTATGCAGATGCCTTGGAAGCTTCGAAAGCTACAGCTCTCTCAAGAACGCTTGACTCGGCCGCTTCGCATCTTTCTTTCCGTGAGGGATCCTCGACTTTGTCGGCCGCTCTCTCCTATCAGCGAGTCCCTCGTGGATCTGCCCCGGCCGATTTCTCCACTGCCTTCTTCTCCGAAGCAGCAGAAAAGCATTGCCTGCCAGACCATCCGCATCCGGATAACCCGAGGAACGCAGGCGAAACCAGAGAGTCAGCCTCAGGAGAGCCAAGCTCAGCAGGAGAGTCAGCCACGAGGAAGTCAGACGACGAGTCTTGCAGTCGCCTCCTCGACATCGCAGACGGTGAATATCGCAGTACGCTCAACGTCGACGCAGACTGAGGAGAAGTCTCTTACGCCGAGCAGAACTCCTCCCGGAACTCCACCAGCTCTCCGGCGATACGGCCCGAAGAAGTTAACGCGGACCAAGCCCATCCTGGTCTACCGCGAGCGGGCATAAATCACACAGCACAACATTCTACACTTACACTCACACACATACACACACACCTCAAAAAGAAATTGTAAAAAAGAAATTATTAATAAATTGTNCTTGTTCAACCCTTTTGTTAATAGTGGGGATTTTCCCCCACAATATCCAAGACGGTTCTACCATTGAAGAAGATAACTTCCACAATTACCCACAACTGCAAAAACATTTTTAAAAACAAATTCCGCTAAATATAATATTATAAAATTTAATGATAACGAATGTAATGTAGGAGAGTTTGTATATTTTGGTATCGCTAAACATCTTAAATTAACTGTGAATCCTGAATTACACAAAAACGAGATTTTATATCTAAAAATAAATATTGATGGCCTTCCTCTATATAATTCAAGCTTGCAACAGTTCTGGCCAATATTAGGACAATTACATTTTGCACCAGAAATATACAAACCGTTTCCGATAGCCGTATATGCAGGAAAACAAAAACCAAACGATTTGATTGCATATTTTGATAATTTCATTATTGAAATAAATGAACTGCTTCTTAATGGCATAATAATAGACAAAAAATTATTTAAAGTGTGTATCATGTGTTTCGTGTGCGACAGGCCTGCCCGATCATTTATTAAATGTATAAAGAGTCATAACGGATTTCATGCATGTGAGCGATGCGATGTACGTGGAACCCGATATGAAAAAAGAACAATTTATACTGACATTTGCGAAGAAAGAACTGATCAATCTTTTAGAAATCAAACAAACCCTGAACACCAAACCGGATTATCACCATTAACACTTATAAATCCGAAAATTAATATGATATCTCACTTTGTTTTAGATTTTATGCATCTTTGCTGCTTGGGTATTATGAAAAAAATGCTTATGGAATTTTAGTTAAAGGGAAATTTATCAACAAAATTGAGTTACAATAGTAAAATGCGTCTTTCGGAACAATTAATGCAACTAAAATCTCAAATACTTGCAGATTTTCAACGTTCTACCCGATCCATATTTGAAGTTGCAAAATGGAAAGCAACCGAGTTTAGGTTTTTTTTATTATATTGTGGTCCAATAGTTTTAAAAAACATTTTACCAAAAAAATTATATAATCATTTTCTTTTATTTCACGTTGCTTGCAGAATATTATGCTCAAATAACTTAGCTTTAAAATTCAATACTCAAGCTAAGAAGTACTTACAAAATTTTGTTCAGTTAGCTAGGTACTATTATGGGAAACAATGTCAAATAATGAATATGCATTACCTTACCCATCTAGCAGATGATGTGCAAAATATGAAATGTTCTCTTAGTGAGTTTACCGCCTTTCCATTCGAAAACATGCTTGGAAAGATGAAGAAAATGCTTCGTAACGGGAATCGACCTTTAGCACAGTTATGTCGACGATTACACGAAACATTATTTGCCGAGCAAAAGAAAGCTATTTTACCATTACCTATCGAAATTTTTAAAAAACAATTGTTTAAACACTATTATTTATTGCATATTCTTGTAGTCCTTCTTCAGATCTTTTCAAAGCACTATATTTTCTATCCACTTTAAATAAACCGTTTCAATGTTATCGAGCTTTATTATGATAAAATGTCGAGCCTATAAAAGCAAGATCGGAAGATAATCTTGCCAACTAAGGCAAAATCGGAAGATGATTCAGCCAATCAAAACAAAATCGGAAGATGATCCAGCCAACCAAGGCAAGATCGAAAGATGATCCAGTCAACAGAAGGACTACAAGAATATGTAATAAACAATAGGGTGTTCCATTTAAAAATTTCAAGATATGACCTTGTTCTGATCTATCTTAGATGGCGACGTCATCCAAGGGCAAACTGATAAAATCAATAAATATTCAATAAATAATCAAGATTCTTTAAAATCCTATCTAACTTTTATCTGAAACACTTTTTCTTAAAATGTTTAGTTTTCGAGATTTTTTGCCAGTACTTTTTATACACCCTGTATAATACAGAATTTATATAATATATATTATACTACCAATATTTATATATATATATTTTTATATATATTATATTATACTATGACTGTTTTTATATACATATTTATTGCATTAAATAAATCGTTTTATGTATATTATGTTACATTAATTGCAGAAGCAATTAAAGAAGAATTTTATTTAGCCAAGAAGACACATTTAAAACAAAAAGATTTTCTTGAGGCGCTCAGAGCAGTGATTAATAATGCAAAAGATTGAGAGGGTCAACGACTTTTTCGAAAAAAATGAAAAATACAATAAACATTAATTAAAAATATATTTGTTTATATTCTTATATTATAATTATAAAATTTTAATATTATAAATGTAAAAACCCGAATTTTACGAGTAGTACATTTCTTCAAATATATATACTGTTCTTAAAATAAAACTTTTATAAATTTAAAAATATTATGTATTTATTTCTTTGAATGCAATGAAATTGATAAGGACATCCGATTCGAAATTCGAGCATCTGATTCCGTGAAATCAGACTGTAATCAGATATAATCATGTTTATGTCTGGTTGTCTGATTAGAGCCTAATCCAGTTGCCTGATCCAGATCGAATCCGGCAGCCTGATCAGGATTGAATCCGGCAGCCTGATCAGGATCGAGCTCGGCAGCCTGATCAGGGCCATTTGATACGTGGCGTTACATACCGCACGGGCTCTTATTAGAGCACCGGATCCGGACCTGATTTGGAAGTAGGGCAAGCCATATGTGAACCTGATGAGGGCTCTATGAAAATTTCTACTCGGGACGGTATGCTCGCACTTTGTTGCGCGTGAACTTGGCGCGAGGCACTACCGTGCCTCTTGATTGTTTGTGTATTGTAGGCTTCCAAATCTAATAGTCTAGTCTAATAGTCTCATTACATTCTTGAATGTTATGTCTATCTCGGATACTTTTTAGTTTTTATGCATAACTCTTAAACTTTAAATAGCAGTACAAATAAAAGTAGAGATAATTATAACTTCAAAAATTTTTATTGTTAAATTTTCGATGTATGAAAAGAACCCGAGATTGATTTCATTTATATATATCATTTATATATATTTCATTTATATATCAGATTTTCTTTTTTTCTATAGAGCCGTTTTTCTATCCGAGCAATAAATACGAAATGCAATCTAAAATACAAATTCGTTCGATCAATATAGAACAAGAAGATTCAGTACCCTTTTAACAACAAATGACACACACAAAATAAACCAGTCCGAAAATTTACATCAGACGGCATTGTGTCAGTTTTTGTCATCGTGCGTGATAATGTATATTTGGATTGTACTTATTTAGCGTATTGAATATTGATAACGTTAATTAATTGCAACATTCACAAACAATTACGTAAGGTCATTTGATAGCAAATGCAACAAAGAATAAATATGTGAGTATAGACAAGAGAAACAAAAACATTTTTTTTTTTTTTTTTTTTTTTTTTTTTTTTTTTCAGATCAAATCGATTAAAACTAAGAACAAGTCAGTCATTATTGAAATATAAATATTTTATCTTTTCTCGATAGGTTTAAAAAGTAAAAGTGATACCATGCCCCTTGATCCGCAGCGATAGAATTACATTTCGATCATTGTGATGTAAGAAGCAAGGAGGCCGATAGAAGAAATGACGCTCACACTTATGTATATACGTACATTTATGTATATCGTTGCAATAAAAAAAAAAAATCGTAACATATACTATAAAAGAAATAGAGAACAAGCTCGAGCAGAGAGACAGAGACACGCCTACGGACGTGCGTATACAAACTGCTGCTCGCGTGTCTACGAGCTTCACGCGAGGTGACAGTGAAAGTTCTGAATCACATTTTGATTCCGCATGCATGAGACAGAAAGTACTATTAATAGATTTGAAGTGCAATAAACTGTAGAAATAATATAAGATAAAAATAATGTATATAAGATAAAAAAATATATGTTTCATATTTTTAGAGTGGATAAATGTGCAAGGTTTTGATGTTCCTAAAAAAGAGTTAATTAATTGTATCAATAAAATTGCTGCAAATAAAAGGAAATACAGAAAAACAAAATCAAAAGAAGAAATAAAAGCTAAAGAAAAAAGAAATCAACATAAAAAAATGAAGTCTTCAAGCGACAAAGGAAGATGCACAGATATAATATATAATGTATATGAGGACTCTTACGCGTTAACAAACTTGTAAATTTATAAAATTGTAAATTTAGATAATAACCCAAAAAAACTTTATGTATTAAATATATTGATTTGGTTAATTCTTTGTCATTGTGCGATGTAATAAAATTATTATATATTATTTATGATTCTGTGTCGTTTTCTTTATTGAGTATTATTTTAGCAACCGCGATTATGAGAAAAATAAGAAAAAACGCAGAAGTCACAGATAGAAATTCATTGTAGGTTTGATAAAATCACTATGAATTTATAGAGAGAGAGAACGTACACGTTCATTCTAATTCTTTGAGAAAATTCTATTAAAATATATATCTGTGACAATAAAATAAATAATTACTTTCTGTTTTTATAAATTTTATTTTTTATTACAATAAACTACATTATAAATTGTGATAATAAAAAGTTGGTTATTATTCTAATTTTTTCATTAAAACATATATATGTAGGAAATAAAGCTTCAATAGAGGTTTTATGTGAACCTACCGTGCTACTCTAGCTCCTACGTAAACAAGATCTACTTTAATGATTATAATATTGAAAGGATTTGGAGCTTCAAAGTAGGATAAAGATAAAATTCATAGAATTAAAGGTTCAAAAGAGGAGTAAATGAATATAAGTGTCAAAGTAGGTTTAAATAAGTATATTGGTCAGTTAAATAGGTTCAAAGTATCTTCAAAAGTTTGAAAGTAGCATCAAAATTTCGACTCGGGTCAACAGTGTAAACTCAATACTATATGTAAGTTGCCGTAAGACTTGTTTTCGCTGCTCTCGTATCACGGGCGCAACAATCCGGGCGTAATCCCGCTCGTCAGTCGTGCGTGTGATGTTTTCATTTTTTTTTTGTATTTTGTATCTCGTATTTTTGTGCCGCGTCTTTATTCTCGCACGTTATTATTCTCACGGAGCGGGTAATTTATAAATACGGAATACCATCTCTCTGCATTTTTCAATATATTGAGAGTTATAAGTGCGAATCGTGCCGAGATTTTTAGCCGTCGAGCCGCGATATAGCGTTGCGTCTATTATCTTATTTGCGCTAAGCGGCGGGCGCGCGCTGACCGCGCGCTTTGTCTAGCGTTTCGCATACGACAGCGCATTCCTCCGCCTAGATAAAACCCTGCAGCCCTTCTCGCGCGAGAAAATATATTAAACTCTTGATAAGCGGTCGCGAACGGAAATAGAGGCAAAGAACTCATTTCTCTGAATTTGTTGCCGACCGTAAGCACGTAACATATGTAAAATTTTCACGTCTCCTTGATTGTATCATTCTTTGTTTTTTTTTCTTTTCTTATTTATGTTTTACGCTGATTAATTCTTTTTGTACTGCCAAAATTCCTTCTGGTCGGTGACCGTCCAGAATCATATACAACCGCTGTTATTAAAATATATTGCAAATACTACTAAACAATCAAGTTTCTCTGCCATTATTTAAAAACACTGCCTCCTGATCCTACGCCTCTCCGTATTTCTTTATATAGAAAAATACAGAAAAATGGATTAGTACATAAATATGGAACAGACGAATCATTTAGCATACTAATACGAAGTATTCCATGTCTTGCATTTCTACAACCTAGAGAAATTCCGAATACGTTTAATAATTTAAAAACTTTATTCTCCCCTGAAGCTCAATCTATTCTTACTTGGTTCGATAAATATTATGTTAATAGCAGTATTAAATATAGACCTAATGGGAGACTAGTGATTCAGCAGCCACTTTTTCCACCTGATATGTGATCAGTACATGACAACGAAGTGAACGGTTTTCAGCGAACCCAAAACTCTGTCGAATCATGGCATCGACGTTGGCAATGTATAGTTGATCGCTATAATGTTTCATTATTTAAATTTATAAATGACATACAAAAAGAACAAGTTGTGGTAGAAAATACACTTGAACGGGTACTACGTGGTGAACCATCAGCAAAAAAGAAAAAGAAAGATAGATTGAGAAAAAAAAGAGTACAAAGAATTTTAGAAAATCGGGAAACATATACAGAAATAAATTTTGTGAAGGCACTAGAGAGCACATAGCCGAAGTTGTGCAGCACTCTCGAAAAAAGATCCAAACGCGAGGTGCCCGTTACAATATATATGTAAGGCTGTGTTTCAAAATTCACTGCCAGCGCTAAAGATCTATAGTTTAAGTCACATATATTATACAATTNTAGCACTGGCAGCGTGCTGGCAGTAAATTTGGAACACAGCCTAAGATATCGGCGGCGCGGCGACGCCATTAGATTAACCATTTGGTATCGGCGCGCCTGCGCGCACATAGTATACTGTACCGGTAGCGAGGCGGAGCCACTTGTCGGATATTGGCGATTGGCGCGCTGACACCTCAAAGCAGCAAGCGTACGGCCACGTGCTTGCCGAAAGACACGTGGTATGAAGGAGAATTCTAAAGCCAGCTAGAATATTCTCCACCGGCGGCTTTTCGTTTGAAAGTTTGAAAGTTTGAAAGATACTTTTGAAGATACTTTGAACCTATTTAGCTGACCAATATACTTATTTAAACCTACTTTGACGATTATATTATATTATATTATATTATATTATATTATATATGTATAATATTTTTGAGGACTCTTCTCCGTACGCATTAGCAAAATTGTAAATTTATATAATAACAAAAAAAAACTTGATGTGTTCAATATATTGATTTGTTTATTGTTATTTCTCTGTCAATACATTGTGTGATTTAATAAAATTATTATATATTATATATGATTCTGTGTCGTTTTCTTTATTGATTAGTAGTTTTATTATCATAAGGTTTTAAGTAAAACATATATATGTAGGACATAAAGCTTCAAGAGAGGTTTTAATTGAACCTCTTTTACTACTGTAGCTCCTACATAAATAGAACCTACTTTAAACCTAACTTGGAGAAAATGGAAATTTGTGACACTTTTAGGTTGAAAGTAGGAGCAAATTGTATCCTTGCAATTGAACCTACTTTACTATCGTAACTCCTATTATATAGTAGAATGAGAGGTTCATCAGAGGGTCAAAATTTCGACTCGGATAGCATCAAAATTTCGACTCGGGACGTCTCCCCGCGAGAAAATTTTACTAAATAAACGGCGCGACTGGCCTCGACACAGAGCAACGGGTGCGCGGATTCGTGGCTCACAATAAACGTAAAAGCACCTCACCGGATTTCGCCGTCGTTTTCGACTTCGACGTTCGGTTCCATCCTCCTGAATTCTAGTCAAAAAAAGCGAAGAGAATCCGGTAATGCGTCCGACACGATCGAGAGACAGCAACCAAGAGACCGAGGATCGCGATCGATTCAAGGTCGATACGCCGGGGCGCGCTAGATTCGCAGGGGTGAATCGCAACGGCCAATCAGGACGCGGTATTCTGTCAGGCGCGGCGCTCCGGTTCGCCGGAGTTACTTTCGCTCATAGCCGCGAATTACAAATGCTAATCTTCCGTCGTTACTGAGGCTAATTAGCGGCACTTTGCCGGCTCGATTTGGCGCGCTCGGAGGTAGTCATCCGCTCAGGATGCGGCGCATCCCGATTTTGGAGCTGGAGCAATCCAGAATTCGCTGAATATTCGCCGCTTAATTTCCTAGCCGGTGACGCTGCCTATCGACCCTATAACTCGCCGTCCTTCCGTGTTCGCTAGCGCCCGCGATATATCCTTACGCAAGGATCAGGGCCGTATTTGCTGGTGACGGTAGCCTGCGCTTGCCGACGTACGTCTCTCTCTCTCTCGCTCAGTCCTCGCTGCGTTATCCATCCTTTACAGCAGCTCGCCCTCCGGGGCTCCTTATCGGAGATATTCTCTCGTTGATACGTAAGCGGTGAGGCGCAAATTAGTTACAAAAAAAAAATACAAACAAAGCGTAAGACGACAACAAGCGTAAGACGATACAATTAATTAATAAGCCCTGAAGAATCCTGGCGCTCGGACGGCTCGTATTCCTGGTTTCGTTCGGAATGTGCAATTTTTGTGGCGGGGAAGAAAAGCGGCGCGACTACCACGTCACAATATATATATTACATATATATATTTATTTCTGTGTAAAATAATTATTTTTCATATTTTACGAGTAGCAACAAATTCCAATTTTGGTATATTTTGATAGTACAATGTCTTAGATACATCTAGTGTAACGACGTTGTACGAGTAGTCTGGCTTGAATCTTTGCCAATACTCTTTGGCTTTAGCTTTTGCAGGAATCTTGTGAATCGCCCTGCGCGCTCAGCCATTTACAAATTTACAACTCTCAAGTTTACACTCTTTCGAGTCAGTCAATTATCATACGTCAGTAATTCCAGAACATCCCTGGATAAAATATATTTCTTGCATACACTGTGGGAATAATTATTAGTAGAGATCAGGCAAATGTCTAACGAATATTTTGGAATAAAATAATGCTGACTTAAGTTTGACTCGTAAACAAGTCGATCGTGTAGGTCGCAGAGTGAGTTCAATGTCAAATACAAGACAAGTACTTTCATCTGGTATGCATAAAATACTTTGATGGCGCCAACATGTCGGACAGCTCTTGGCTGGTTACCTACAAGCCCATGCACGCGTTTGCCGTTCATCCTTTCCCCATCTCTCGCGTCCTTTCATCTTCTTTCCTCTTTCGTCGCCAATATCGTATCCTTCTTGTGGCCATCCTTGCGCTAACTCTCACTTCCTCTCTCTTTCTAGTCGCTGCCGATCCGGAAGCAAGCGAACAAGCTGGCAGGTATGTACATTTTTATGCGCTCATTTATACCCACGCGTACACTAAAAATAATCCGGTATCAAAGCTGAAGAATAATAAACGTTTGGTCGACAGCGTTACAAACATCCTTTTCTTCCTCGACTGATATTTTTCTCCTCTTCATACATCCGTTTGTACACTTTTTTGTTTTTCGAAAAATTACTTTTTCTAACAGAAATTCTTAATTATCCATTGACAATACACTAACTCTTTAGTTGTTACATATAAAAAAAATATCAATCGCAAAAACATAAAAATCTAAAAACCGAAGTGACTACGTATAACGATAATATGAAAGGTAATATTTTAATTTCAATTATTTTTCAAAATTGTTTCAAACTTTTCTTTTATTCTTCTATAGACTCCGTGCTAATGAAGTCTTCAAGCGACAAAGCAAGATGCAACGATGTAATATATAATCTTTTTGAGGACTCTTACGCATTAACAAAATTGTAAATTTATATAATAACCAAAAAAAACTTGATGTGTTAAATATATTGATTTGTTTATTGTTATTTCTTTGTCATTGTGTGATTTAATAAAATTATTATATATTATATATGATTCTGTGTCGTTTTCTTTATTAATTAGTAGTTTTATTATCATAAGGTTTTAAGTAAAACATATATATGTAGGACATAAAGCTTCAAGAGAGGTTTTAATTGAACCTCTTTTACTGCTTTAGCTCCTACATAAATAGAACCTACTTTAAACCTAACTTGGAGAAAATGGACATTTGTGACACTTTTAGGTTGAAAGTAGGCGCAAATTTTATCCTTGCAATTGAACCTACTTTACTATCGTAACTCCTATATATAGTAGAATGAGAGGTTCATCAGAGAGTCAAAATTTCGACTCGGGTTGATTCGAAACAATTCAGACGTGTAACTCTGATTGTTTTCGGATTCTCTTGTATTAAATATTGGAACGAATTTTATTGTAATAAAATAAAGAATATTCTTTTGTAATTTTCGCGTTCTGTCACTACGAGAGCCGCAAATTTATTTTAGCCGCAAGTTTATTTTATTAAGTATTATTGCAAATCCGTCTTATTTTGTGCAAGTACACTGTTTTGTACGCAGTAATATACTATTTGACCCTTCGGCGACGGATATACCATGCATATGTGGCCCATTCGCGTGTTACCGATGTTAACATCGAAGGAAAAAAAGAGACTTTAATTGGTGCCAATTATTCTCCGATTTAATTGACAGCGATAAGTAATTTCATACATAAAACTCCGCGCCTTTGCCTCAGCTCGGATTAAAGCCGAGACGCACCCGTGGGCCGGAAAAGAAAAGAAAGAAAGAGATTACGTATGTACATACATACGCTCACGCCCGTACACCGCTAACGATCGTTGCGCGATAGCGCGCGCGAGACGTACGTACATAGACAGCCGTAAATAAATGGCGCATCGTGTGCCCTCCAACTCGCGTCTCCATATATGCAGAGGGTCTTGTCGATGCTCTCGCCCACGCAACAATCGTGCGCACATCGCCGCGAATTCTTCATGGCGATCAGCACTGGCCACCATAGCGGCCTTTGACGCCTGAAGACGATGGATTTTATTGGATGTAGAAAGAGAGATTTGTTTTCAGAGGTCACACGGTATATACAGCGGCCACGTGTAAAAGGAATTCGTCCCAAATTGAAAAACGTTACGTAATGATAACGCGAGTTACATAACAACGAAGATGTATCATCGATGAGCAAACTATTTTTGAAATCTGACCATGCGCACATATTGCCACGAAAACTTAAGAAAATCTATATTCGAAAAATGTGATACTGTTAAAAAACTAGAATATTAATTTAATGTAATAAATTATCTAAATATATTAGAATAAAATGAATCTTTTGCCTTCCATTTCAAACATTGTTTCTCAAATTAATTATAAAGAATGTAACGTTTGGATCCCTGGTTTAGTGTCCTAAAAGGAGCACGGTTGCCCTAAAAAAGGCACTAAGCATGCCCTTAAAGTAATTATTTTCACTAAAATATTTAAATACACATAGGAAAGATGAAAGAATGTAACCCAAGACATTAATGACCCAAAAATCACTCTTATAATAAGCAAAATAAATATAGACAAATTTAACCCTCACCTGCTAGTAATTATATACCACAAAGAATAAAAATTAATTCTACCAAAATAAATATAATAAACTAAACGAATAGTACACCTCACAGTAAAACATAAAGATATAACTCTCATAGCCACAATTAATAAATTTAATCTTTTAAAATATAAAATATCTCCATAATTAAATCTTTAGAATAAAATCCAGCTATAAAAGGAGCTCCACATAAAGAAATTCTAGAAATATAGAATCTTTATACGCTGGCTGAAATGCGTGATGACAGTTACAAATATCGACACTTCTACAGAAGACAACCTCCAATGTTCTTCAAATTCATCGAGATATATTTTGTCTTGCGACTGAAGAAGACTGAATAAACAGTCGAAACGTTTTGCTCAACATTACATATTGTTTTATTGCATAACATCCTGCACAATTGATTCATAATCGCCGTCTTCCTACACATACTTGTTTTTTATCAATTGAACCAGAGAACAACCCTCATCCTTGACATTGTTTTATATAGAATCTTATTATAATAAAAGGAATAAATTCATCAAGAGGCACGGTAGTGCCTCGCGCCAAGTTCACGCGCAACGAAGTGGCGCTCGAACTGCGCGAGCACACTGTGCCTTATATACGCGAAAATGAGGTTTTTTAGTGGAGGGGAGATTTTTAATCAGCTATTTCTTAATAATGACTGAACCGATCGACTTGTTTTTGGGCTCGTTCGGTTCGCGTTAAAAAGATACACAAAACAGTATTCTTGCGTTTTTTCGATCTGTGGCTTCTAAACGGAGATATATGGATATAATCAAAAATGTGTGTGAAATTTATTACGATTCGGAAGTCGTCTCCGGACTCAGGAATGTGTAAGGAATGTGTGCAGTTTCCTAGTGCTTGTAAGAGATGGCGGTATGAGCGCGTTGAACGTATGATGAAAGAGAGAGAGAGAGAGTAATGGAAACAACTGGAAGACTAATCTGAAGCAGGTATGTGTTAATTAATTTTTTTTCGATAATAATAATCTATAGAAATTGCAATCTAACCCAATCTGTCTATATAAAGAGTGTATGTATGTGTATACATATTTATATATATATATATATTTATCTTACCATAAAAACGAATATCTTGATTATTTGATATCAAATGAATTATTGACTCAGTACACAAAAACAATAATGACTTAAAAATAGCATGAACTTCTAAGTAGAAAAATGACACATACTTAAATCCTACACTCAGAATCATTATTATTAATCCTAACTGCCTTAAAGTAGACAAAGCAATAATCTTTTTTAAGTCAAATTCAAAATTAGCTATTAAACCTGCTATAAATATGGTTAATAAAGAAATAATATATAATAAGTCTGAAAATCAAGTTATTAACAATTCATTAAATCGAATCAATAAGTATACTCCTGCAGTAACTAAGGTTGAAGAATGAACCAAAGAAGACACAGGTGTAGGAGCTGCTATAGCCTGTGGCAATCAATATGAAAAAGGAATTCGAGCCCTTTTAGTAATAGTAGCAATAAAAATTATCATTATAACTAATGAATTATTACCTAACATGAACATTCTTCATCCCCCATAAGATAGTATAACACCAATGCACATTAATAGCCCCACATCACCGACCCGATTAAATAAAACAGTTACTATGTCAGAATTATAAGAAGAATAATTATCATAATAAATTACTAAACTGTAAGAAACTAGCCCTAACTATGTACTACGTACCCACAGATACCTTTTTCATTTATGTACTAATATCTCAAATAATGATTGAAAACGTAAAACCTGTCAAAGAGTCTCAAAAGATTTTCATTTTGTATAAACCGAATGATATTGCGATTAATAAAAATCATCAGGATACGGAACTGAAGGAAGATTGCACCGACTAATTTTGATGCGGTATGCGGTGTTGCAAATAATTTAGAAGAAATATTGAATGATTTAAAGATTGATTTTAATCCGGAGAGTAAAGAAAGATTGAAATAATTAATCTTAAAAATAGAAAATTCTGTATCGGCAATTTTGGAGAATAATTATTGCTTCAAAGTGAATCTGAAAGATGATTCGCGCGTACGCGTATGCGCCGCATCGTTTTGCGATGATCTGAAATAGAGCAGATTCGAGAAATAATCGAAAACTTGCGCGTGGCATTGTTTAATCTAGTAGTAGTTCACCGTACCGGTTAACTTTTTTGATGCTATCGTCGACTATATAATCGACGACGTCGAATGTAACTTGTATGCGACCAAAGGCTGTCAGTGACGTTACGCGGTGCACGTGCGCCGTACCGAAGAGATTAAAAAGAAAGACAGTTCTACACATTTGTGCGTCAATTTGCGCTCGCTTAATTGTAGAATTTCTAAATAAAAATATTCCTTTTCGATGTTATGGACTTCTTATGTCCCTACTCCTGTCAAACTTGGAAGAATAAATATTTGTACATATACCAGCATACTTTATTTGTGTGGTCTTCTATTTTTATATTCATCTTATTTGTAAAATGAATTACAACGTTTGCGATGTTGCTACAAAGAGATGCATGTCGTCTCTTCAAGTCAATCGAGTCAATCAGCATGCATAAAAGACAACGTGTACGAAGTCTAATCGCGGCGAGCACTTTGCACACGCGCGCATTATCCGTCTCAGTGCATTGTCTTCGGAAGACGATGTAATTTATCGCAATCGCGCTCGCGACGTGACATGTTTTGGTGGGACGTGCGTTCGGTGAATAAACGCAACTCTACGCTGTCGCGAAAAGGAATTGCCGGTAATACATTCTCTTTGTAACATCACTCCAATCGATTTACTCGATAAATCACAATTAACGTCGAAAAAAAGAAAAAGAATCTATCGTTCCGCTGAATAAAAAAAGATAGAAACACATATCAAGAGGCACGGTAGTGCCTCGCGCCAAGTATATGCGCAAACGAAGTGCGCGCGCGCTGCGCGAGGTACCCCGTGCCTCTTATACGCGAGAATGGCTATTTATGCGTTTCGAGATTTTGAGACCGAAAACTAAAGACAAAGTGCAGCCGCGCCAAGTTTTTTTACATTAAATATTTTTTATTTTGAAACATTCCACATGAGTTTTTGACATTTCACACAAATCGAAATCTATATGTATGATTCGACATAGTTTAAGCTTTTCCACGCAAGGCGAAGTCATTCCTTATATCAATGAATGCTTTATATAAAAAGTGCAGTGGTCATACAATATTTGAAACTTTTTATTGATTTAGAATATTTTCTATTTTACAATGTATAAACAACTTACAAAGTNTTATATATTTTATATATTTTTGTAACTATGTATAAAAGATTTTACTTGGCGTAACTTATTGATATCATTTCTTTTGTAGAATAGATCTTGTAGAGGAAGATTTTTATAGTAATACTTTTTCTAGAGATACGAGTTGCGCATGTACTTGGCGCCTTTTTTTTACCTTTTTTTGAAAAAGTAATGGTAACGGCCAAAAGAAAAGAAAAAGATAAAAAAAAAAAGAGTAACATAAGACTTGGAGACAAAGTTCGAGAACAGGATACTCAAGAGAATAAGTAAGACTTCTATCGACAAAGTTGCGGGCGCGAGAGACGACATTCCAATCTCTGGATACCGAGCAGCGCCTTCACCTCCTATTTTCCACATACTCTTTTCTTTTCTCTCGTTTCTCCTTCTCTCCTTAAACTTAACGTTACCTCAAACTCCATCGGTAATTTTCGACATCGAGCGCAGAGCATACACAAGGAAATTACGAAAATTAGTGCAATCGAATATGCGAGCAAATTCAAGGATGGAAATCCTATTTGATCAGCAAATAATTATAGAAAAAGAAGATATAATTTCTACACGAGTGAAATTCGCAGCCAACGTGCTGATTTTCTCCGATAAAGAGCGAGATGCCGATTATGCTTGAGTTTATGGTATAGTGATATTTAAGAATGTTTTGTACGTACAATTGTAGTAAAACGTAGCTAGAAAAAATTCGATTTTGACGAAAAAAACAAAATATATGTTTTTCTCGTATGGTTTAAGTAATAAAGATTAAAATTGCAAAATCTTATTATCCATAAGTAGAGTGCAGAAATGTAATTTTGAAGTTTTGCTGCCTTTTTTTTCAGTTTTTTTTATAAGTCTCTGAACATATGAAAATAATTTATAAAATTTTTAATTCCTAATATTTCAAAATTAGGTAAAAAACATCCTTAAATATTTTCATTTAATAAGTTATTTTTTATCGGCTCTAAATTTGATTGACTGATGGCATCGAGATTGGAGAATTTTGATTTGTGATATTTAAAATGTTATAATAAAACAATACAGTTCTTCATTGATTTATGCCAATAAAGTTTGTTAAACCAATAACAAAAATAGCAGTGCTATGTTAAGGGCGAAACTTTCCATAATGATTCGAAAGCAATGACGGCAAGGAATGCCGTCAAGGTCCGCGGGTGTATAGTCAACTCTCTCTGCGTATGGAATGTAGGACAAAGAAAAAGGGGAAGAAGCAACTTCCGAAGAAATAAACGAGCGTCTCTTTCTAGCAACCGCTATCCTATGAGAACTTCCCTTTGCTCAGCATTCGTTTTCGTCTCCTCTTTGTTGTGTTGTACCGCTACAGAGATAACGAAAATGACAAAGTTGCAGTTTGCTGCCGCGTGGTAAGATAAATCTGCTTAATTCCAGCCGGGTATAACAAAAATATGCGGAGAACTGCAAAGCTCGAGAATGACTCCTCGGGCATAACTCGTGACGTTCTTTTTCCTTTTAGAGATTCTTGTAACCGAAGACTCCGGCGACATGCGAGATTGTGCGCGAGTTTTGCGAAATTCTTCAAGACCGTAAGAGAAAAGACGTCGCAAAAAGAGCGGCAGACAACCAAAAATGTTATCACGTAAGTTTGCATTTTTTGCAATAAATGATTTTGTTTTATTGTCCAACTTCTACAATCAAATTTTTCAGTATGTATCTATTTAAAAAAAAAAAACTCAGTTTTTTATTGTAATATTTAGAAGCCAATATGAGCTAATACAAAAAAATGATGTTGGAAAAAAAAAGATGTTGAATCAACAATATCAGTTTAATTAAAATATATCCTGTTGATGCAACATCAATATTATTGCACTACACACAGCAGATAGCTTTAAGAATCTATGAATCTATGCTTTAAGAATCTAGACATTAAATTAATTGCATATGCAATTGAATGAACTATTTATTTTTGTGGCAGCCCGTGACGTCAACTTTAATTGAAGCAACCCCATTTTTTTTCTGTGTATACAAAAAACTGAACGTGTATAAAGATTTTAATTGTTTTAAAAATATATCTATAATCAAACGTTTTGATTCTTACATTAAATCTTCTAAGACATCATTAGCATAGCATAAAAAATGTATGAATAATTATTAAATTGTTACTTCTATATTCTTCCTAGTGAGATGTTATAATGAGAGAAAAGTAGCAAATACGAGACAAAAACCAGATCTCTTCGGGTCAACAAACTTCTCTATTTAAAAAAATTTTTCTGACAAACGTTTCGACCCCAAATTTGGACCTTCTTCTGTTCAAAATTCGTAGATATAGGAAGAACTCAGTTCGTCAGCCGTGATGAACTATACCCGCTAACAAAAGATAATACTAACGTTTCGGAGATGACATCCCGAAACACAACGCGAACTAATAATTAGAGCGACGACCACCGACAGAATGAAACGTTTGTTAAAATAATTTTTTCAAATAAAGAAGTTTGTTGACTCGAAGATCTGGTTTTTGCCTGGTATTTACCACTTCCCTCCCATTATTAAATTGTTGTTAATAGCTTACGCAAAAGACACAAGTAGATAGGGTTTTGGAAACGTCTCGACAAGAGCTACAAGAATATGCCATAAAAACTTGGCTGTTCCATTTAAAAAAACATGGATCACATTGACCTGGCCTTGAGAAGATCACTCAAGATCAAGTCTATATCTTCATCATGTATCCCCCGTAATATCCTGCAACTGTGTCTGAAACGTTTATCTATAATTGAAGCAGTTTCTGAAATCTAGAGGTTAAGTCAGGACTTTAGAGATACCCTGTAAACTAGAGTTTTTAATCTTCAAAACATGTGTAGCCATCCATGTTAAAAATAGAGATTTACTTTTATACGTAATAAATCACATGTCATCTGAAAGTCTGACACTATATAAATGTAAGAAATATAGAAAAACGTTTTCCACATGAAAGAAGCACAAATGGCCGTATAATATACAGAAGCATACACGATGAATATTGTACAGTAAGTATTTCTTAAAAAAGTTTACAGAATTAGTGCAATAATATCACACATATACATGCGCAGTATATACCAGTATATGTACAAAGTATTTTATATGTTAAAAATTTGTACTATACGGTGCTCTTTAACGAGCGAATTAAAAGTTTAAAATATTGCGATAAGAGACTATATATGTGATGGATGTTCATATAATATCAAATACAAAAGCAATTCAACAAACTAATTGAAAACAAATCGTAGATATGCATGCACATTTATTTAAAAACTGATAATTTATCAATAGATGTGTTTAATTTATAATTCCGTGATATTGTTAAAAAATATATATGTGAGTGAGCCGATACGGAGTCAAATACTAGGTGTTGATGCATGAACAAAAATCTTTATTTAAACATGCCAAACGTTTCGACTCTTGGTTTGAGTCATCCTCAGTGGCATACAAAAATCTACATAAAGTAAATTAATATAAGAACCTTACAAAAATCAGAGAAGCAGCAAGGGATAAATACAAAGTAATAATTACAACTCACCATTAAGAAAAAGGTAGGCAGTACATCAGTTTATAAATAGGAAGAGGTATCGAAGAATTAGTTGATATTCGTTACAGCGTTTCGAAAACCAAAAATGTCCTCTCACCATGTCTCATGTTAGATAGTACACAAGAAACATAACTACACAACTGATGTACAGCCTCTCTCTCTCTTTACAAAGTTCGGATATATAAGTACTTGTTCCCCACCACAATAACAATAATAAAGTCTTTAAAGGTGAACAGTCACTTTGATTTGTATGTTTCCAGAAACGAGAAATAAGGTTTTAATTTCTCTGTATCTGACATAATATTAATAGCATTAGTTTGCAACTTAATTTGAATTTCAGAAATTAATCGTTTATTATAATGGTTTTCACAATCCAGAATACGTACATTATTTCAATTAAAATCATGCCCTGTCTGAAGGCGATGTTCAGTAACAACAGATGAATCTAAATGTTTTCGATTGATTTGATTTTTGTGTTCTGCAATTCTGGTTTTTAATTTCCTCTTGGTCTACATAAGAAGCATTGCAAGAAGTGCACTCAAGGCAGTAAACTAAATTCTTATTTTGTTCTTTCTTTAAGGGATCTTTAATTGCTTTAATAAATATGTCCTGATAGTTTATATTTCAGTCAAAATATTTTTGCTTATTTGCTACAACTTTTTCTCGTCTTTCTAGTAATAAGTAGATTTCATGATAAAAAAGACTTCTTTTGAAGCAATTAACTCATTTATTAACTCATTCTTTGACTTTTTCGACATTTTGAAGGCGTATCTTCAAGAGGGTGTATCAATTGGGACAAGTAATAATCAGATGGAACAAAGTCAGGAAAATACGCGGGGTAAGATTTCTCATCTAAGACCCAATAACTTTACTTTCACGGACTTAGCAACATGTAACCTGATAGTATGTGTGCATAAAGCAGAATCAGGATAAGTTTCAATAATAGTTCGGTAAGCTTTAGCGGCTATTTTCTTTTGATCAAAGAAGAAAAGTGATAAGTTAGGTTAGATTAGGTTAGATATTGAAAATGTTTACTACGCTTTATTTTTACGCGTTATAACTAAATTAATTTGGAACAACACAGATATACACCTGGCATGCAACACACACGAATAAAATGAAAAATATAAAAATAAATAAAATAATAAAACAAACGCGCACTAGTATAAATAAATAAATAAATAAGTAAAATAATATAAAAATAAAGACGCGCACACGTAACTTAACCTGCCAGGTGTCTCACGTCGCCTACCCAGAAAATCACTTTTCGAAGAGAGACCGAGCGGGCCTAACTCTGGAGCCGAATCGAAGAAACAAAAACTCACTTTTCCGATAAACTGACTGTCCTCCTCTCCTAGACAACCACAAAACGCCTCTCCCGGGCCTCCTGGATGGTCGCAACGCACAGGCACACACTCGCTCGCGAAAACTTCTTTTTTCGAAAAAGCGGATTTTCGAAAAAAGAATAAATTAATAAACAATGAATAGTTTTATAACAATAATTCCGCAACTATTGGGTTATGTGCAGAAATATAGCTTTGATTAAGGCGCTTACGCGCTTTGAGCGTCAGTCTATCTTTGTTTTACATTTAAACAGCAATAAAGACTGACAGATGCTTAAAGCGCATAAGTGTTCAAAGCGAACGTACCTTAGAAATTGCGAGGTATTCGCTTCGTGACGCGTAGTAGCTACATCATGTGAATTCGCAAATCGATGAAAATAACCGAACGCCTCTCTCTGGAAGTTTCACGGAAAATTCAACGCTGAGAAACTCAATGCTGTACGAGCAGCTTAACTTAATAAAATCGTGTGCATACATTCGTGTCACTCGTGTGTAGAATAAAAATACACATTTGAAAGTAAAATTTTCTATTATTCATATATTTTTCGTATCATAATATGAATTCAGTAAATCTTAATAAGAAACGCAACTTTTTATATTACATATAAGGTACCCACGAGGCAAAACTCGCGTACGTCGCACATTCAGCGCGCACGTTTGCTTGTTTCGTGTAAAACTTACTTCACCTTTCTCGCGTAACATCCTACCGACATAGTTCCGTTTTTTTCTAGCGACGTCATTGTTGACAGTAATTTCTAGTCTATGTGCTATGAGATGCAATAAAAAAGTTTATTTATTTAAAAAGGTAAAAGAAAGAAAAAGAAAGTAGACTAGGGAAAGAGACGTAGAGACATATATAAGAGGATCGCATATATAAGGACAATAAAGGACAAAGAAAACTTAGAAAGAAATAATGAAAATAGTGTAAAAGAGAAAGAAGATGAAGAAAATTAGTTGAAGAAATTGAAAAAAATAAGAAATATGAAAGAAGAGAAAGTAGAGAAGAAAAAGAAAAAAGAACGAGAAACAGAGAAACAGAGACAGAGAGAGAGAAAAAAAGAGAGAATGGAAAGAAAAAGAGAGAGAGAAACATAGATAGAGATAGAAGAATGAGAGAAAGAGAAAGAGAGAAAGAGAATAGAAAGAGAGTAAAAAAAAAAAAAAATAAAAGAGTGAAAGAAAAAATGAGAGGAAAGCTATTATTTTATATTCAAAACAAGTGCCAAAAAAAAAAAAAAAAAGAGAACCAAAGGTAAGAATAGAATGTGTGTAGGATAGGATTACACCATAAACATATAGACTAGAAATTGTGACCGTTAACAACAACGTCGCTAGAAAAAAAACGGAATCCTACAATGTCGGTAGGATGTTACGCGAGAAAAGTGAAGTAAGCTTTGCGCTAAACAAGCAACCATGCACTCTTCCTCTATATTTCGTAAACACAAGCAACACCAGTATAGTACGGAAAATTGACAGAAAAGAAAGACATATCAATATTTGTACAGCAAATATATCACATGACGACCGATCAAACGATTCTCGCGTTTTCTGACGAAGTATGGACGTTTGATCGAAAGAGAAATACGCGATATGTGTGGCTCTTTTTCTCTAATTGCGCGTGAAGTACGCTTTTATCACCAATGCATTCCACGATCAGCCTAGTTGCCAGTATAATGCCTTTTTGAGAGTCAGGGAATTGGAATGTCTAGCAAGTAGCTATTTGAACAACGATACCGCGACATTGAACGTCAGGAACGTTGAGAGCTGTCAATTCTCGACTATCAGATGTTGATTTTATTAACCTTTAGACCGCAAAAGCCTCTTTTGGGGCTTCATACAAACCTCAAGATTCCACATAACATGTATATTATTAATATACATAAATTTTTGAGAAAAAATACACTATTTTAACCTTTACGCTGCCGGACCATCTATATATAGACGCTGTTGAGCAATCTATCAAAACATGCATAAACTTCCACAAGAAGTATATATAAATATGTATAAATACTCATATATACTGTATGTACACACATATACTCCCTCCCCCACACCCACATACATACGGCGCGCGCGCGCATACATATAACAACAAAAAATGCATGATAAAAACAAAACAAAACAAAACAAGAACAAAAAAAATAGAGCCACAATATCTCTCTACGTCCCCGCCATTGACATCTGAGTGCGCTGAAGAAGAAGAGTCATACAGCCCTAAGAATTTACTCAAAAACTAACTTCACTATCGTTTTTAGTGACTGCAAAAACCTAAAGAAACGGACTTTTAAATAAAATAAAAGTTTTTAATTTTTTCCGGTGGCTTCGCTGCCGGACCGTCTATATATAGACGCTACCTGTGATCGGAACTTTATATAAGTTATATGTGAGACAGACACAACATTTGGGGACTTTCTAAGGGAAATAAAGCTCTCCAAATCTCGGCAGCGTAAAGGTTAATAGAAAAATACTGGCGGTCTAAAGGTTAAGCGATCACTGATCTCGTTTGACATGCAGAGTACGCGAAGTGTACTATATTCGGAGATGTTGAAAGTGTCAAAAAATATGTGTAAAAAATAATTGCGTAAGCTCGTACGTTTTTAATGCATAATAACACTATTATTTCACGATAATAAAGTATATGTATGTATTAAATTTTATTAATAGTACATTTTACTAACATTAAGTCCCGATCCAAGCGCTTGCTAATATTTTTGCATATACTACGTTTTTATCAATAGGCAAGGAATTTTAACATTATAACATTTCACGAGGAAGAATAACCCGAGTAGAAAATGATTAAGGTTTGCCTGCATTTTGCTCCGGGCGCAATCAGGTAATGTCATGGCTTGCCTTATTTTGGAAAACCTGATCCGGTGCTGATAGTGTCTACATCAGGGTTACCGTATTATTTGATACGTGTGGC
>NW_018021003.1:5778-8392 GCF_002006095.1 Pseudomyrmex gracilis | reverse complement strand
TAAGTAGTTCCAGCGTTGACCGCTCGATAGCGCCGCTTACCCGCGCTAGAAAAAATCAGTCCGGGAACTTTCCGGACAAACTGTGTATGTAACACGACGTTACATTTTTGATCAGGGCGCTGTCAGGCTGCCTTAACAAGACCTTATCAGGCAACAGGACAAAACCTAACGCGCCCTTCTTAGGGCCGTGTTTGATTTTCTACTCGGGAAAGAAGTTAAAAATTTTTCTGTTGTACTTTTTATTAATAAATTGTCACATACAATTTTTAAATTGTTGAAAAAGAGAGAAAGAGAGAAAGAAAGAGAGAGAGAGAGAACTTTGTTAGCGTATAGAAGTCTTAATAAATTAAATAGATTTATTAAAACTATCAAAGATCTTATTAGAAAGATTTATTAAAACTATCAAAGATCTTATTAGAAAGATCTTATTAGAACTATCAAAGATGTTGAATGTGAACAACAGAAATATGTAGTTTATAAGTTACAATGTAATAATTGCGATGCTTCTTATGTGGGTCAAATCTTGAAGAAACTGGAGATCAGAGTGTCTGAACACAAAAACTAGATAAACCGCTGTAATGAGAGTGTTTTTGTCATTACGCAACATAGAAGTGATATAGACCACAATTTTAAGTGGCATAATACCAAAAGTTTTTAGCCATCTCTCTAAACCACCTAACAATAAGCCATCATTTTTTAAGAGATTCATCTCCAAAATAATTCATACAAAATTACAAAACAACTCAATTAATATCCATATCGAATAAGTTAAAACCGTATTTTTTTGTTTTTGTAAATGTACAAAGCCACAGAGTCATTCTCTGTTCGTTTGCGAGTATGTAGTGAGAGAAAGGAAGGAGACCGTCATATGTACGATGAGTGTAAAGGTTGCAACTCAGTCTGTCAGTTGTCGTGTAACGATAGTGTTGTCGCGTATTTTTGACATCAAGTTTGTTACCAGTTAAATTAACTTCTACAAACAACCATGTACAGACGGCGTCATTAATTCGAAGAATAGGCGCGGGGATCGGAGGGCAAGCGGGGCGGTTGCTCGTAGCGCCAACGGGTGCCGTACTAACTAACTAGTAGCAATCGGGTGTCCACAACTACGTCGTGTCGATAACGTAACTGCTCTTTCTTTCTATTTTCTTCTCAAAACGTAAAACTATTGGCCATTTACTGAAAGTCTAACGTTGACAAATAACATGTGTATATATATATATGTGTGTAATAAATGAAACTGTAATGTCTTCTGTATATGAGAAGAACGTATATTGTAAAAGTCTCGTAATAAAAAAAAAATATATATATATATATGTATATATATATATATTTTTGAAAAAGATGATTATGTATAAGACAGTTTTTCCAGTATCGTTTTCTGTCAATAAACTAATAAATTTACCTGTAACGCATACGTTTTAAATCTATCAAACGCAGATATGTGACGACAGATTGAAAGTCAAAAATGATAACATCTTAGAGAAGTGACAAATGTTTTCGGGATTTGCTGCCCCTTCGACGATGATGACAATTTCAACAATGGTAAAACATAGACTTGATGTAATACGGTAAAATCTTGCTTGTCTCATGTTGTTTGCTTCCTGAATTTATTATTTATTATATATAAAGTTGTAGAAACCTATAACAAAATAATATTCAAAATAATATTCAATTAGGTATATAATTAATTTCTTCTGTATGATTTCTGTGTCCGCGAGTGTTCCTCTGTCTGAATACGTTGTTGGTCCTGAAAAGGACCGTTTTAATATGAATGGTTTTAATAACCGGTCCATAATCCTTGGCGTGCAACAACTGACTCTAATCTACGTGCAATAGAAGCAGTTTTGTGAATAGTTCTGGCCTACCCCTCAGTTTTTCCCATTCNTTCATTGCGTGCGCAACCAGAGTTTCTCGTGTTCTCTCATTACCAGGAATCCACGATTTCACAATTACTCCCCAGATATTTTCTATCAAATTGAGATCCGGGAATTTCGCTGGCCAATCAAGAACCTCAATTTTTGGATGTTGGGCAAACCATTCTTGAACTATGTGAGAAGTGTGGACCGCAGAATTGTCCTGAACTAATCAAAATATCGGCCAAGCGTTTTCAGGGTATATTCTGTGAACGCTGAGAAGTAAAATATCTGGGAAGTAATTGTGAAATCGTGGATTCCTGGTATTAAAACCATTCATATTAAAACGGTCCTTTTCAGGACCAACAACGTATTCAGACAGAGGAACACTCGCGGACACAGAAATCATACAGAAGAAATTAATTATATACCTAATTGAATATTATTTTGTTATAGGTTCTACAACTTTATATATAATAAATAATAAATTCAGGAAGCAAACAACATGAGACAAGCAAGATTTTACCGTATTACATCAAGTCTATGTTTTACCATTGTTGAAATTGTCATCATCGTCGAAGGGCAGCAAATCCCGAAAACATTTGTCACTTCTCTAAGATGTTATCATTTTCGACTTTCAATCTGTCGTCACATATCTGCGTTTGATAGATTTAAAACGTATGCGTTACAGGTAAATTTATTAGTTTATTGACAGAAAACGATACTGGAAAAACTGTCTTATACATAATCATCTTTTT
>NW_018021003.1:0-5103 GCF_002006095.1 Pseudomyrmex gracilis | reverse complement strand
AGTTACATTATCGACACGACGTAGTTGTGGACACCCGATTGCTACTAGTTAGTTAGTACGGCGCCCGTTGGCGCTACGAGCAACCGCCCCGCTTGCCCTCCGATCCCCGCGCCTATTCTTCGAATTAATGACGCCGTCTGTACAACTAACAACGACTGAGTTCTTTCTATTTTTACTTTTATCCATTAATCGTTTTTACTTTTATGATTAATACATCTATTGCGTATCGTGTATTTCTGTTATCTTTGCGAATAGACAAAACATTTATTGTAACTCTTTTTTTGTAATTTACATGTACAGTCCTCGCTAACTGTCCGCATTTTTTCCCTCAGTATCTGACCGGGAATCATCCCCATCAATTCGTGGAAGTACTTCACTGAAGCTTCGCGAAGCACTCCCAGGAAATTGGTGAGGATGATTCCGCGGCGGTCGAGCCAATCAGAGATAACAGCTGACAATTCTCGGATATACTTCCCTCGACATCGGTCTGCTCGTGGAACCAAGAAGCGCACAGTTAGCGAAAAACTACCGTATAGTTAATGAAGAAGATCCAAATTAGGATCGAAGCGTCTGTAGTTTAACTTTGAATAAAGAAATTTTGAACACGAACATCTTGTTTTCGTCTCTTATTGGCCTCTCTCTTCTATCTGTTAAACCAGAAAAGTTGCAATCGCACTTTAAAATTATAAAATAAGATGCGTTCCACATTGAACAAATTAATAGATTGTTGAAGTCCAAAATTTCTGAGCATAAATCATATTAAGTGCGACAACATAATATAGAAATATACATACAAAAGTTAGAACACTTTTGCCAGTGAAACAAATATCAGCATCACTAGTATTAATGAACTAAACGATTGTCTGCACTATGAATACACATATTCGCGCACGGTAGCAAGCATTCAAACTCAAACATTTTCATTTTCGCAACTGTAAATCTACGTTGCATCCGAGTTGCTGATTTCTCAATGGACGACTTAAACGTGAAAGGCAAATAGAGAGCCGTATGAGAACATTTCGCCCGTCGATCGGATTGACCCGAAGAGTCATCACGGCGTGACATTGTTACTTCTCAAAGGTTATCGACGTGAATTATCCGCGCGACTCCGGAGAGACGCACGAAAGCCTGCCTCGTCGAGAGGCACAACGTGCCGGAAACCTGCTCGGGAGGCACGTTCTCGAGCGTGCGCGCCCGTATTTACGACGCTATGTCGCGCAAAGTCGTTAACTGCTATGGCAGCCTGAGGCTTCGCGGGCCCAGGAAACGCGGGACTTGCCTCGACAACAAGATCTCCACCTCGTGACCCGTGTCATGGAGCGGTATTTACGACGACGACGGTAAGTGCCGTCGAGCTGAGAATCGTCCTTCGTCACGCTCCGGATGTGTAAGTAGAGCAAAATGGAGCAAACATCGACACGACAGCGTCGTGTTTTACACGAGAGATGAATATGACCGATATGCACCCCCTTCCTGAATACGAATATATATGCGCTTGAAAGCTACGTTTCCAAATAAACGCGCAATCGTGTATTAACACTGCAAAAACCGCGAGTTACGCACCAGATATTAACAATTTTGAAGACTCGTCTGGAATAGAACAAGAAAAACGCGAGAAATATTTTAAACAATTTTCCTGAAATAGAAACGCGAGCCGCGAGTTATCGGGTTGAGGAACCTGCCTAAAATTACTTTTTGTGGTCATCCAAAATTTATGCCGGTAATTCAGGGACGCGCGGCGCTGTCACGTTTTAAAACTTGCGAATCTGGTTTTCTTCCTGCGCGGCGCGACAAGACGCATTAGCATTCGTCAGCAATTATGCGAATTCTCGCGGTGCAAATGCCGCTTACCTCCGAAGTTGGATCGAACTTTGATGATGTCAACGGCCCGCCGACCCGTAAACTTTAGCAAAAGATATATCGATGGAATATGGCTCTGGTTTTGATTCTAAGTCCTGTTTTAAATATAGTTGTCAATGCGATATTGTACGCAATATCAAAAGTATAAGTGTTTTTTTCATCTTGTTACGAAAACTAACCGATCAAATGTCGCTCTGGTTTCGGTTCTAAGTCCTGTTTTAAATATAGTTGCCAATGCGATATTGTATGCGATATCAAAAGCATAAGTGTTTTTTTCACCTTGTTACGAAAACTAACGGATAAACTCAAACTCTGCACTATTATTATTAAATAAAATATAACAATACTTAAATAACATGTACTTGCCGGTGCTCTTCGACAAATACAAAGAATACATATGAAAACCACAAAAAAAGAGCTTAATACAGTACAACCTCCCAAGACGTATATTTGTCCTTTTCCTTCACTCTTTTTAACTCACACATGCGCAGATTTGCTGCGCAGTTTCGGTTGTAACTTACTTAGGCTGCGTTCGGGGAGCGCATTATTTGCGCTACTGCATCATTTTATCTTTATTGCTCAGTGGATAAAAAACAAAGATAGAATGATGCAATAGCGCAAATAGCGTGCTCGACGAACGCAGCCTTAGTGATGGGAAAAGCAATGAAAAAGAAAATATACGTTTTAAGAGTGAATGCGTATACGTTTCGGGGAGTTCTACTGTAAGTCACATTTTCATAATTTTAGAGGAGATCGATTTTTCTCGTATTGGCCCTATTTTTCATTTATGGATTTTCACAAGCGGAAAAATAAATAAGTTTTTTAGTAATTCGCTCGTGAAATTGTCAATGTAATGAATCAAAGGGCCGATACGAAAAATGAATACAAGATGATCGTGTATGAGAGATAGTTTTTATTGAATAAACAAACATTTCAGTTCGCGGGTTTGAACCTTCTTTTCAGGAGAGTAATTTTAAATTTATGATTGAGGTGCTACTTGAGAATGATTGTCCTTTACATTTTATTTTTGAGACTATTAAGAATAGAATTAAATTACTTTACCCTGCAATACTCCACATAGTCATCTATCGATCCTATAAATTTCCAAATCGATTGGTACAACGTCGTAGTCTCCCCTTGTTAGATATTTGTTGGAAACATTGGACCACTTTTGTTTTCTGGTCACTAATAAAGTTATTTAAAATGACTGTTAAAGCAAATGCGTCGCATTCAACAGCGATATAAAAACGATATAAAGAATTTTTGTAAAAGTATACATCACCTTTATTAATGCATTTTTATATCTGTCGAATATGTTAAAGCCGCACGGAAAAGAAACACAAGTAAACATCCCCCGGCGAAGATATCGTAAAGTCAGAGGAACATAGCTGGCCGCAGACAGTTATTAAAGATCATTCAGTTCCTGAAGATTTGTTTTCTTGCACAAGAACGCGCTAACAAACTCCATATCTACCGAATACAATTTTTACAGATGATTCTGTTTCTTTCCAACAAGCGCGCGAATTGAATGATACCTTAGCCTTGAGAAGACGGAAAACTTCTTTTGTACTGCGCGATCGTGGCGGTTGATTGGTCGATCCACCGACCAACCTGGTGACCATGACGATCCGAGGAAACGCTATAATAAAATCAAGAGGCACGGTAGTGCCTCGCGCCAAGTTCACGCGCAACAAAGTGGCGCTCGAACTGCGTCACTTGAATTGCAACCGCGCCAAGTTGTTTTGCATTAAATATTTTTTATTAAAAAAACTTTTTTCTTTTGTTACACTTCTAGTAAATGTTTTTGTAAATAATCACGGAAAATACAGTTTTGATGGGTTACTTGTTAGTTTCATTAACAAATTGTTTTGTTATTTATAATACCGAGTACTTCGGATAAAACGTGCTCTATAAAATCTACAAAAGTTTCTGATTTTTTACACAAATATCTTATAATTATATATAATAAATATCTTTTTTAATTATATATAATAAATATCTTATAATTATATATAAAGTTCAATTGGCGTTACTACTTTATTATTATTATAATATATGCATATCACTTATTATATATATAAGTGATATACAGGGTAGTGATATCACTTCTTTTGTAAAACAGATTTATATATATGTATATATAAATAGTAGTATTATTTTTAAAAAGTTGTTTTTAATAATACTACAAAATACAAAATGTGTGATATCTCGAAAAACTTATCTTTTCCAAAAAAAAAAAAGGTAAGAACAGGCGCCAATTACACGCACAACACGTATTGTACTTAAATTAATAAATTAAAAATTGATTTAGTACTACAAAAAATTTTTTCTTTATAAAACTTGTTTACAAAATTATATATTACAAAACAATCTGTTTTACTACAAAAACTTCTTCTCTAAAATCAAAATACAAAAAGTTCTTTCTCTATAAAATCTAGTTTACAAAATATTATATACTACAAAACAGTCATTCTCTAAAAACCTGTTTTACAAAAAAAGTGATATCAAAATGTAGCACCAAGTAAACTTTTGTATACGTTATGCAAAGTGTACCAAACTATAGTTCGAGTGACTTCAACATACAGTTTGGTACACTTTGGTATATGTACCATACGATCGCCAAAAATCGCCTATTGAATGCAGTATAGACTTATATCTCTCTAGCGCAGTGTAAAATTATATTAATCTTGGTTTACATTTTGTTTTATCTTACAGAAAAAACTTAATAAACCGATTTGGCTATACGACAAAGGCGAGTACGCCAACAAATATTTTAGAAGGGAAAGAAAATGTGTTAAAAAAGAAGTTACAAGCATTAAAAATTGAAAATAGGAAATTAAAAAAGCAAAATATAGGCTTGATACGACATTACCACGAAAGTCACACAGTATTCTCAATTTTGTTTTACAGCGAAAGTGAAAAAACACTTAAAAAGAATCTGAAAAAGATGGTAATGTCAAATACTAGAGTTGTAAATGAAAAGTTTTATACTACAATCGATAAAGTCATTTATNAAACTTGTAGTGTAAGGCAAAAGATACTGTGGGAAAAATGCAAGAACACCTTAAATGAACGTAAAATAACATTAGAAAATGTCGATAAACTGACGACACATTTGAGAAAGACTCGGAACGCAGTTGCGCACCCTAAGGTGCCTTCACCGATACTTTTTATTAGAAAACAAACGAAGGAAAAATAGGATGCAGAATTGTCGGTAATTTGTGATGTGATTCTACGTGAAGA
>NW_018021002.1:100857-110946 GCF_002006095.1 Pseudomyrmex gracilis | reverse complement strand
TCTTCTATTTTATAAAACATATAAAATATTATTTTTTACTCGTTATTTGCAAAATAAATGCAGTTTATGACTGCTTATAAAACATTCGATTCGTTTTACCGCTCCAATATGGACGACGTTGGAGTAACTTTCCTATTGGCTGTTAAGAAACGATACGCAAGAGCACACCTGTATTCTTACACCATGCTTGTTAGATTTCGCCAAATTAAGTGCCCATTGGCGAAGACATCGATCGATTACTATGTGTGATGGTTGCTAGAAATTTATTGTGTACACATTTTTGTTGATCTCTCCAATAATTCACTTTTTTCCGTTTTTGATTCGCTGAGCCCAAAGGCGCAAATTGCAGCACTGTTTGTCGATGTAACTGTACTTTTTAGATACCAATTCTGGTTTTTGATTTTTGGGAAATTTATTGTTATCAATGATAATCGGTCATCATCGGTCAACTCTGTCTTGATACGTCCAGTATCCGTAAGCCTTTAAAAACTGTTCTTAAGTAATAAAAGCTGCACTCTGGCGTGGCTTTTTTTCTGATAATTTTGAAACGTAGTCTTCATTGAAATCGTCTGATTTATTTGACGGAGGTTTCAAATCTTCGTCAACGTCATCAGAGCGGTCAATATTCAAAGTGTGGTACCTGTCTAACATTAATTCCTGATCATTAAGCTGTTGGCTTATCTGATTACATATCATTATTTCGTAACCGTTGAAGCAAGACTCTGAATTAATTAGTTGGTTAATGATGTGAGTCGAGATCTTGTGCTTTTGGTAAAGCAATGCGATAACTTTAATAACGCTAATTAAGCGTGGATTATCAAAACGCAAAATAAACATAATACAAACTTTTATTGTAAACAATCATACGAGACAGATCAAGAAATAGAATCTATAAAGAAAAAGTTGTCGATAATACGACCGAAGACAAAGAAGATCAGGAGGACACCGGTGATCAGAAAGACGCGGACATTATCAATTGTGTCCAATTGCACCGTGTCCAATTGAACTATGTCCAAGTGCACCGCTCCCCGGATCGTCTACTGATCTTGCTTTCATTGAACGGATCGTCTACTGCTCTTTATCATCCACTGATCTTGTCTTCATCGGCCGAATGGTCTACTCATCTTACCTTTATTGGCCGGATTGTCTACTGCTCTTGCCTTTATCGTCCATTGATCTTGCCTTTGTTGAACAAATCGTCTACTGATCTTGCTTTCGTTGGCCGGAATGTGTTTCTCAAACTAAAACCTTTGAGCGCTATTTTGCATCTGTTGGAGAAAGTTTAGCAAAAATGTACCAGAAACAAAATTTCATCATTTTTTCCATAGAATACAAATCTACAATAAAATATAAACTTCTATTTAAAAAATGAATCTATCACTTTATTTGGCTCAAAGTGAGCACTGGATCTAAAATCTGATTTAACTTATTTGATAATCTTTTTCAAACCTTACAACTTTTGTTTGACACATTTTTCGAAAATGCATTATTTTTGAGATAATTTGGTATCTAAGTTAAAGTAGCCAAACATGTATCCTAAGTCGGATATAAAATCTATAGAATCCCAAGATTTAACCATCTAGAATACTATTTCAAACGTGATCTTTTGACTGGTAACGTTACTTTTTTTATATCACTTTTGCAATTTGGAATGTTTTTTTGTGAGTACTTCTTCTTACTTTATTATTACAAACTGTCATCCACATGGTAATTACACTTCTTTTAATACATACATGTTATTACGGACTACATGTACGTTATAGATTTAACACGCTTACCAAAACCAGTTTTTACCATGAATGATTAACCGCCACTCTTACCTCATTTTGCGTTACACTTTTATATTGCGACTGCTACTTGCTATTTATATCTTTTATTATTATTTATATCTTTGATTGTAACTTGTGAAAAGAATGAAGAAGACTCCGGTGTTCGAAATATTTTGCGTTACTCTTTTATGTAATTTCTTTTATTAATAAAATCTTGACTTTTGCTTGACTGACCTTAAGTTTTCAATTTGTTTTTTCAACACAAGCGTTTTTCAGTTGTTACAAATGATATACACAATTTTTGTAATAACAACATTAAATTAAATTCTATACATTTACAGTGTTACGTCCCGTGGACTCCACTTCCTCCTCGCGACGTGACAACAACGAGATATGATATCACGGGAACGCTGCCGTGCGATACTGGCGCGAGACCGGATATCAATCCTTGATAAAATCAAGAAACACAGAGTTTGGAAAATTTCTGTTTTTCTTTCTCGATAAATTTTCATTTTTTTCAAATCTTAAACGGAAACATACATCCCGGGAATATGAAATCAAGGGAAATCCGACGGATAACGAGAAATCGGGTGATCCCGAGTTTCCCGAGCCGCGGGTATAAAAAGAGCCCCCGCAGGGCTCTTCGAGTCAGAATAAAACAAAATTTTCCGAAGTGCGGTCCTTGGCAATACGCGAGCAAAATCAGTGATCGAAAGAACAATTGTGTTGTGTTGTGTGGATCCTGTTGGAGCTCGCTCGAGACCGCTGCCGCCGCCTCTCTGTTGCTACCACGTTGCTGCCGCCCAGTACAACCGACGATAAGTAGTAAGTCCCAATATTAAGTCGCAAATACTTGTGCCTCACGCCGCGATCAGAAAGATTCTTTGCTAGTTGTCAAAATTTGAAGGTAGTTACGAGAACGGTTGCTCCCCTTGTCTTAAACAAGCTAACGCTGATAAGGGTTGCAAACGATTCGCAAAAATCGTCAAGCAACTCTCAGCGCGCGCTCCCGCGCTCGAACATAAAATCGCGGAAAAGAAACAGCGAATAAACTTCGGCAGCAACCGATCTCTAAAACCCGTGCCACTAGAAACTTACAATCGCGAATTTTAAGTGGACTCGCCCGTTCCCGAAAAACGGTGGACGTCGAGAAACGCACTCAAAAGCTATCGACAAAAAGCCGCAAAACGGGCCTGGAAACAGGCTGAGGCACGAGAACAAACACCAGCCGAGACTCCCCTCACCGTACGAGACACCCCGCTAGGAAGTAGCGAGAGCACCAATAACAATCATAATAACTACACCGACACACCACCAGAATTGCGAACTCAGTCGCCTCCCCCGCGCTCTTCTCCACTCCGCCCTTCGCCACCATCCTCGCCCGAACCAGAATATTTAGGCGAGTGCCCCGCTGACCCCTCTCGTTCGCGCACCTTCCCCCGTCCTCTCCATTTTTTAGCACTCGTCTTTGCTTATAAAATCACCACCCCTACCTCCACCGCGTACATAGTCGATCCCGAAAATCTCGATCCCCCCGAACTCCACCGAATAATCTCAACCTACCTTCCAGATGCCCTTCTCACAGTTAAATTCCCCCTCCTTTCAGAACACAGGTTAGTCCCTGTGAAAGATTTTTATAAACTTTTCCCCTCTGCTTCTTGCAAAATAACTGAAATTATAGAAGTCGAACTGGACTGAGTTCGCAATACTAANAAATAAAAATGTATAAATCATCATCATCATAAACCATAACATTGTAAATAAAATCCTACACACACATATGTCAACCCTACACATAAAATTATGACGAACAAATATATACATTCGAGCATAAATATTGTCTAAACATTTATTAATCGACCTCTTACCCACCATCCCGCACCTTTTAAACAGATCGCACAGTCTCGTCCCAGGCAATTGAGATTTGCGTCTCAGGCCTTAAAAAGAGACACACGAGCGAAGTCCAAAGAGCGGCACACGACCGTTGACCCGTCCGCCGGACCCGAAAGATCGCTCGACTCTCGCACGCACACACGACCGTTTCTCCAAGTGTGTGTGTCGAGAGATAAAAAAAAAATTCGACTAGTGTTACGCTCCGCTCATGCCCGACCGTTTCCAGGGGCCAGGACGTAACAACAGTAAATCCTACATATTTAGTAAACACTAAAAATGTTTTGATACTATTTTTTATTAGACTAACAAGAACACTAAAATTTTAATAATAATGTTATTAATATAGAATTTATAATAAAGTACATAATAAATAAATAAAAACAAATAAATAAAAGTAATAATTTTGATAATAAGATATATTAACTAAGAAAAATTAAAAAAAAAATGTAAGTTAGCTTTTTCTTAGAAATTTGTATATGTATTCGTACAAACTTTTTAAATGCAAATTTAAAATATTTTCGGTAAAAGTTCAATATAAAAGAGAATGCTTCAATAATCTTGACCTTGACATATGTTGTCAAGAATACTTTTTTGAGTACTCCCCAAGAGACTTTAGCCATTGCTCATTGTTCATTAAAAAGTTGTTAATAAAAACTATAATCACACAAATGATTGTCAGAAATCAACAAAAAAAGTTGAAAATTTGATAACTTATAAACTCATACAAATTTTAAAGCTCGTTGAAAGTTAAACCAATATAAGGCCTTACGAGCCGTTTCCAAGATGTTGAGCGGAAACTGTGCGTGTATACATATATATATATACATGTAACGAATTCAACTTGTAAATTTTTACAAGTGAGTGTTTTTTAAATTGAAATCTCAATTCTTAAATTTATACGGGATGCTGGATTTGCATCTCACATATAAGAGACCCCGGATACCCCCCTAACTAATTTTAAAATATTGCGAAAAAAACTCCTCGGCCAGGAGTCGAACCTGGAATCTCCGGCTTTCCGTGCCATCGCCTTCCCTGTTAGGCCACCGAGGCACTTAGAGTTATAAACCCATGTTACGCATAGAAAGTGTGATTGTAAAGGCAGTGTGTTCCGCTCCCTTTACAGGAAGACTCCATTATCAAAAATTAGACACATAGATTTAAGGTAATCCTCGCTTTGCGTGGAAAGTTGGAAACCCGTAGAAAATCTTGCTTGCAATAAGCGACGACTAACAAGGGAAGAGTACCCGTAAGGTCACCGATTTTGATTAAAGTTTGCAGATATGTAGTATTACTGGAAGAGTGTCAAATGTTATCCGGAGACAATACATTACTCAAGCGTTTTCGAGAAATCGCGGTTTGAAGTTTTACACGATGCTTAAGTAACTTTGGGATAAAACGGTTTTCGAAGTAGCAGCGTAGCGCACACACACAGCGGACAAGGTGCCGCGCTAAGAGTCTAGAGGTCGCATTTCGCGCCATACTGGTTTTGTGTTTTATTTTTTTTTTTTTAACACACACACATATTTCTTTTATTATTTATTATTTATTTTACTTATTTAATGTTATTTTTATAAGAAAAATATTTAAAATAAAGATAAGTATTTTAAAAAACTGTTTTTCTTTATGTGTTGGAATACAAATGGATATATGTATATATATACACGGTGTCCCAGAATTGGTGTGACATCTCTTGTAGGCAGGTAGAAGGAGTAAAACTGAGTCGAAAAGTCCTGAACCATTTTTTCTGTTATTTATAATAAAGGAGTAATTGTTGAGTAAATCAGGCCAATCAGCGCCGATCTTTAGCCAGGCGCACGTCAGTGAACTGCGCGAAGCGCTTACACACACCAGGCGCGGCAGCTTGCTGTTTGGTACGTTACATCGCGTCAATTATCAATCAGCTGATCGCGGAGAGCAGTGGCTTCTTATCTCTCGAACGCTGCTCGCTCTCTTGAGTATCGCCCATAGATGCCAGATCGTGCAGGACAGCAACAAGAGCATCGAGGGGCAGAGCCCCCACCGCTCAGCTTCTCGATGCTACGCACACAAGTGAGAACCGCGTACGTGTACGTGACACTCAGCTGTGGAAGAGTGCAGACATATTATTTTCTGTCTCCTTTCCACCAAGTCGGCCACAAGGCAACGCACATTGCGCGCTTGTTACGTATGACAACGCTTTTCGAGACTTAGGCTGCGTTCCGATATTTACTGCCAGTACTAACAATCTATAGCACATGTGACGTAAAGATATAGATTTTTTTAAGTACTGGCAATGAATATCGGAACGCAGCTTCATAATCTTGTAAAAAGACATATTATTGATACAAATAAAACATCTCAATATATACATTACATATTTTCTTTGTATAAATTATTACTATGATATTTAACAGTGAGAAAAGGGTGTCTAAATGAACGGTGCGCATTATTACGGTGTCTAAGTAAACGGTGCGCATCTTTCTGTGTTTAAAGGAACGATGCGCAATTGAACGGTGTCTCAATGGAACGGTGCGCATTTTCTTCCGTGTCCAAATGCAACGTGTCTAATTGAACCGTGTCTAAAATTTTGTGTCTATTTGCACTGTGTCTAATTGCAACGTGTCTAATTGAACGGTGTCCAAGTGAATGCCACACTACCGATGATACATACCGACGCGGTTACCAATAATAGCGACAGGCATATGTTACTATAAAATTATCGCAAACATTGAAAAGAGTAACTTTGCATTGAAAGTGACTTCAATAATTTATATCAAATATTTATTTATTTAATTATTAGATTTTACGTGATATAAGAAACTTACTTACGGTAAGTGTAAAAAAGTAAAATATATTTAAGTAAGAGAGTAAAATACTATGACAATAGATAAATGTCATAGTGAATCACTTATTAAAATATTAAGAATAAAAAATAAAACACTATAATAGATTTGTATAATTAGCGTTAAATTTTCTTTAAAACATCAAAAATAAAAACTAGTAAGGTAATATTTTAATAGTTATGTTTATATATAAATATCTACATGTATAGTTTTATATGTATTTAAAAATTTAACAAATTAATGATAATAACAAATAATGTGTGTGTGTATGAAAAAATAAGAAGAATGACACAAATAATTATTTTATATAATTTCGAAGCAGTTACGCAAGATTGTATTTCATAGGGTTGCGCTAAAAAATGTTCTTCTGTCAAACATATATTTATGGTTCTGACAAGAACCGTTTAATGTGACTCTGTAAAATATTTTTTGTGGCTCTGAAAAGAGCCGTTAAGCGTAGTTCTAATGAACGCGAGATATTCTTTTTGTTAAATAAATGTGTGGTTCTGAAAAGAACCGTTTATAAGAGCTTTGACTTAATAGTCGGCCCAATAACCGTTTCGGTCGACAACTTGTTGCAGTCTAGTATTGACCGATGCATTTAAGTTATAAAATAACTCTGGCTTTGTTCTTAAGTTTTCCCATGCGTTCCTCGCATGTGCAGAGCTGCACGAGTTCTCTCATTGCCAGGATTTCACAAATTTACAATTACTCCCCAGACATTTTCAATTAAATTGAGATCCGAGAGATTTAGCTGGCCAATTAAGAACTTCGATCTCTAGGTGGTATGCGAACCATTCTTGTACAATATAAGCGGTATGGACAGCATTGTTATCGTGAAGTAGTCGAATTGTTGGCACATCAGCCTTAGAATATATTTTTCAAACACTGGGGAGCAATACGTTCTCCAAAATATCTTCATATTTATTAGCATTTATATGTGCCGACACTTCCACTAATTCACAATGCGCACTGATCCAACCTCACATATCACAAGTAATAAGCTCACCTTTGTCACGAGAAACAACATATTTGGATCAAGCCGAAGGCGATTGAAGAACATTTTTGAGCGCAACTCTATAAAATACAATGTTGCGTAACTGCTTCAAAATTATATAAAATAATTGTTTGTGTCATCCTTCTTATTTTTTCATACACACACACATTATTTGTTATTATCATTATTTTGTTAAATTTTTAAATACATATACAACTATATATGTATTTTATATTTGATGGTTTCGCGGTGTGTAGTATTAACATACAAAGATGTTTTTTCGGGTTTGAACCGCGTTAGTGTCATTTTTATACCGACGTTTCGTGAACATTACAGCTCACTTCATCAGGGTTTGAAGAGCAGCCTGATACTGAGATGCTCTTGGTCAGGTGTCCCTTTTTATAGCGCTAGATTAAAGTGGAAGGGGTGTGGTGGAGGAGGGGTGGAATGGTAAGAAGGAGGGGAGGATGTGTTTATGGCAAGATGGAATGCCATAGTTATTTTTTTCACATAAAAAACCATTTCGGCACAAAGAAAGCAAACAACATCTTGCAAAAAGCCGGTCTTCAACTAGTGAAAGAGCGCATTTCCCATATAAAATATCAAATTTATCATATTTCTCAGAAACTATTCCATCTCCATCTGCATCTATCTGCCTGCAATAGGCCAGATCTGTGGCTTATACTAGACCGTATACTATACGAACAAGCAGAACGCATACATCTGCACTCATCTCAACAACAGATGAGAAAATATCAGAAATTAGCACTACAGGAAACTACCATCCATCCACTACTAAACACGGTAAAAAATCTGTCCAATAAAACCTTTTCTGCCGAAACGTTCTCAGCCTTGGCCAAAGGCCACAATTTCGCGGTAGCCCCAACTAAACTCCCAAAAGAGACAATAATTAGTCATATAGAAACAGCCATACACTTTCTTCCCCAAGGACCTGCTAACAATATCCGCAGACTAGTGGCTAACATACTAAATAAATCAAAATTGCCAACTCATAATCTTACTAGATCTGAACGTTGTGCTTTGAAACAATTAAATCAAGACACAGATATTATTATCCTTCCAGCAGATAGAGAAAATACAACAGTGATCATAATAAAACAGATTATGACACTAAAATTCAGACATTACTTACAGACTCCACATATGAAAAACTTAAGAAAAACCCTACTGCTTCACTAAAAACTCTTACCACTAATCTCATTAAGAAAAACAATCTCCCAGACATGTTAATACCCAGAAACGCGGTACCACCTAGACTATATGGACTACCAAAAATCCATAAAAACAACATACCCCTCAGACCCATAGTAAGCGCTATAAACTCACCTACTTACGATCTAGCTCGCTTTCTGGTCAGCAAACTAGAACCTCTCACGGGTAAAAATGACACCACGATAAAAAACTCATCTGACTTTATTTCTAAAATCAAAAATATTAAACTTCAACCTAATGACATCTTAGTCAGTTTTGATATTGTGTCCCTGTTCACGCGCGCGCGCAGGTTCCAATTCATGACACCATTAACAAAATTAAATCTTCAGGTCAACTATCATCCGACCTTATATCATTGGTAGAACATTGCCTGACCACAACCTATTTTACTTACAATAACCAATTCTATAAACAAATCACAGGTGCAGCTATGGGATCACCGATATCTCCAATCATAGCAAACATATTTATAGAACACTTCGAATCCCAGGCCATCANAAAAGCCCCACTAAAGCCACAAACATGGTACCGGTACGTAGATGACACCTTTGTCATTTGGCAACATGGGGAGAGAGAACTCTATAACTTTTTAAACTTTCTCAATAAACAACACCCAAACATTACCTTCACATTAGAAACAGAACAACATGGTAAACTTCCATTTTTAGATGTTCTGGTCACAAGAAAACCAGACGGCTCTTTAGGCCATCAAATCTATAGAAAACCCACCCACACCAATCGATATTTACACGCGGCATCACATCATCACCCAGCCCAAAAACAAACTGTGATAAACTCGTTGATCTATAGAGCATTTACTATATGCTACAAAGACAGCATTCAAAACGAACTCAAAGAATTAAAAAACACTCTACAACAAAATGGCTACACACTGCAACAAATAAACAAAGTAATTAAAAAACATCAAAATGAACCCTCTCAAAATACACCAGCACCAGAACAAACAGGAAACTTAAAGAAACGAACCACTTACCTTCCATACATAAAGGGTGTCACAGATAAGATTGGCAGAATCCTGAACAAACACAACATACAAACGGTCTACAAACCACCCAATAAACTAGGACAGATTTTTAACAATCCAAAAGACAAAAGACCGTCATTAGATACACCAAAAGTGTACAAAATACCTTGTTTATGTGGTAAAGTATACATAGGTGAAACTGGTAGAATGATAAGTACACGACTAAAAGAACATCAGTTGGCAGTACGTCTAAAACATTACTCACAATCGGCATTAGCAGAACACCATTTGGAAACTGGTCACAAAATTATGTTTGACCAAACCCAAGTACTAAACAAAACTAGGGCTTACTTCCCTAGAAAATATACAGAATCTCTGGAGATATACAAA
>NW_018021002.1:89919-98667 GCF_002006095.1 Pseudomyrmex gracilis | reverse complement strand
CCGCACTGGGTTTCAACATTGCGACTGTTTCGAAGTTATGGTAGTTTAGTACATGCGTCAAGCTATTTGAATGCCAATCGCGACATCTGCCAATGGTACTGAACGGAGGGAATATCAAATTGAAATTTGTCCGGATTTTGGCGACGCACCCTGTATTATCAACAAAAGGTAAGTAAGATTTGTCTAAATTTTCAGTGTCTCTCTGTAAATTAAGCCCGCGGATTTGACTTCTTATGTATAGCGTTTCTGATATCAACCGTTTATTATAAGATCTTTCATTATCTAATATTTTTACTTTATCCCAATCAAAATCATGTGAGTATAGTATTCTGTGGTCAGTAATTACAGATTCTTGAGAGGAGTTTCTATTAATATGGTTTTTGTGTTCTTTAATTCTCGCATGTAACATTCTGCCAGTTTGTCCTACATATGAGGCATCACAATCACGGCACTTAATTTTATATACAACAGAAGGACGTGAAAGCAGAAATAGAGGATCCTTGAGAACGTTGATGAATTTAGCCAGTTTATCAATACTATAAAAAGCTAAGCGAGTATGTGAGTCTTTTGGAAATAGGTTTAAAAATTTTTTCGAAAAGTTATTTATGTAAGGCATGACAAACCAGTGACGCTGTGTATCATTAGAATTATTGTTAGTCAAAAACCTTCATAAGTCATTATTTAAAAAAAAAATTGTTTCAGTCTCAGAATAAAAATATCATAGATGAAGTCAATAGAATAATTGTTATTAATTAAAATATTAAAAATAAAGTCAAAATTTTTAGAATGGAATTTAGGATGTGATAAAAAGAAGGTTCTGTCCACAAGGCTGATGACCGTGCCTCTTTTTTGGCAACTAGGATGGTTGGAAAAATAGTTAAGGTATCTGCCTGAGAACGTAGGCTTATGATACCAGTCGTGTATTAATCTATTGTTGTTTTTGATAATTGTAATGTCCAAAAAGTTTAGTCTATCGCCACCAACCTCCATGGTAAATTGAAGTCGAGGGTGATATGAATTGTAACGGTTTAAAACAGCATCAAGTTGATCTCCGGGAACCATGAAAGCTATATCATCAACGTATCTGACATGTAAGGGTGGACAGAAGGAAAGAGAATCAATGATAGATAATTCAAGATTCTGCATGACAATGTCAGCTAGAATCGGAGAGAGAGGAGAGCCCATAGGTGCATCAAAGGTCTGTTTATAATATTTATTAGTAAAAGAAAAAAAGTGGAGGTAAAAACGAGATTGATTACTAGAAAAAATTCTTCTTCAGGTAATCTTGTATTGTGTGTTAACAAATGCCATCTCTTTTCCAAACCACTAATTACAAGTTCAATAGGAATTTTAGTGAAAAGAGATGCAACATTGAGTGAAATTAGCTCAAACGTTTCATCAAATGTTACATTAGAGATTAAACTAACAAGGTGAAAACTATTGTAAACAAAACTGGACGGAGGTACAAAAGTTTTTGAAATTATTTTATGTAAAAATATTGCAAGATTATATAATGGACTATTGTTAGAGGAAATGATGATCCTGAGAGAGTTGCCAGGTTTATGGATCTTTGAGACTACATAGGCTCTAGGAAGAATAGTAAGAGACGTATTTAAATTTTTGTAAGTAAGTTCCGTGATGTAATCGCGAGTCTTCCATCTCTTTATCATCTCCTTGAGTAAACTCAACATAGAGTTCACTGGGTTCTTTTTAACAAGAGCATACGTGCTGGTGTCAGAAAGCATATCCTCCATTAGATTAGTGTACGAATCTCTATCTATGGCAACAACCGCGTTTCCCTTGTCAGCTCTTGTAAATGCAATAGAAGGATGATTTTTTATAAATTGATGAGTGAGTTTTTGAGCTTGGATGATTTCTTCATTGTATATAGATTTAGTAAATTTAGAAACTCTCATTTGTTTAAGAGTAGAAACAAATCGGTTACGACATTCTATTTTATTATTGTTATTTTATTATTGTTATTATTGTTATTGTTATTTTGCTTTTGCAACATGAACATTTTTGACAGGATTGTGTGACGACTTTTACAGCAGTAATTTGTAAGTGAAGTTAATATCTTTTCTCTGCGATTTTTTTAATTTTTCATAATTATTTGGTTTGTACATTAATTTTATAATTGTAGAATTGTATTGAGAAAGACCTACTACTAAGGTCGAAAACGTTTTGCATTAAGTTCAATAAATTGATTCAACCACTTACACATCAACATCTGTGTTTGCTTCAACAGCCATTGATAACACCTTTGTTTGTTAAAAAATCTTGAAGCTTTATACATACATCTTTACATAAATAAATGAATATTTGATATAAATTATTGAAGTCACTTTCAATGCAAAGTTATTCTTTTCAATATTCGCGATAATTTTATGATAACATATGCCTGTCGGTATGTATCATCGGTAACTGCCGATATATGGATTAAATCTCGGGCCACTGGCGCGTGGTAGTAGGAGACGGCTGGAGAAGAACTACTTCTCCTCACGACGCACAATATGGTGCTCCGCACTGTATATACTCTGACGTGACGCTCTTTTGGCGCCAGTCACTTGTTACATTAAGTAATAATTCTAATAAAAAGTCGGGAAGTCGTGTCTTCTCGGAATACATATTGTACAGAGAGAGAGCGATTTCCGTCTTGAGTTGCGTCTAATTTTTGTGTATTTTTCAGCAAATCAAGCGTTAGGTTTGATTATGTTCCGGTCGCACTCTCAGGACGCTGAGAAGTGCTCATTTTGTGTCATAATTGCGTCCTCGGGACGCCAAAAAAGTTTATTTTTTGTGTTGCGATTGCGTTCTCGGGACGCCGAGACTCGCATCCTTTTGTGTAGAATTTGGCGGTAAGCAGAACTTGGAAACAGTTTGTCATCACCAATTAATAATTAAGACCGGATGAGAGAGGCAGCGAGCAAGCATCAGGGGCTGAAATGACGTGCAGTGGAGTCGAGAGGAAAGAGAGCTCACCGGATGCATTGACATCGTGCGCCGGAAAACTTCACGAAGGACCGGAATTTCTGCTCTTGCGGGAAAGTCCTGGCCAGACTTCCTGCAACTGAGATGGAGACAAACCCATTTGCAATTACATAGTCGGGAAGATTGAGATAGTAAGATCTCTCAGTCAGAGAAGCTCCCGATCACTTCCGAATTTTGTAACGGCGCCAAGTTGATAAGGAAGATTGCAACAGCTTATCCACGGCCCGACGCGCGATCGCGGCCTAATAGGTCGATAACGCGCCGCGAGGGGTCGAGGTCGCGACCCGCAGCGCCGCACAGCTGATATCTTCGCGCAGGATCGATTTCCGATTTACTGTTCTTTGCGCCGCGATCCCGGGAGAATGTGTAAAGTGCGTGCGTGTCCTGTGTATTAAAAACGACAATCCCGATAGGCCCTCCAGCAGCCAGGATCCGACAAGGATAGTGGCGAAGCGATAAATTGGTGAGACGAGTGTTTTTCTCTCTTGTGAAGCTGCCAAAATTCGGTAATTTTGCGTGTGCGTGTAGTGTCGCGCTTCGCGACCATTGTCGCGAGTTACTCGAATGCGATTTTTGTTAGTGAATTGCGTTCTGCTCTCTCTACTGGTATTAGAACAGTGAACTTGTACGCGTTTGTGAATCTTTCCCGTTTATTTCGCTATTTTGTTGTGCTTGTGTCACTTGCGATAAATCAGTTCCACCCTTGAAATTGAGTATTAAATCTTACGTTAAACCAGAGAGAAGCCTGAGAGCGGCCACGGCCATAAGAGTTTCTGTCATAGCTTTTCGTGGACATGGTTCTATTCCGTGCTAAGTTTGTGGACATGGTTCTATTCCGTGCTATGAAAACACCGACGTGGTGGGGATACGCACACAAGCGAGACCGTTGTCGTGTGCGCTCGTGGAGTTGTGCAGACATATTATGTTGATGTATGACGACGGTTCTCGCTTGTGTGCGTATCCCCACCACGTTGGTGTTTTCATAGCACGGAATAGAACCATGTCCACGAAAAGCTATGACAGAAACTCTTATGGCCGTGGCCGCTCTCAGGCTCCTCTCTGGTTAAACTGACGTCCCGACACGCCACGATTTCTTCAATTGTACCGTGAAGAATATCGCAAGATAGTATCGCGAAATAAAGTTGTTATTTTCTTGTTAATCTCCCGCTGGTTCGCTCTTTTTTTTAATGTATCCCGTACTCGAATCCCGTCTCTCCGTTAAGAAGTTTTTCTGACTAGCCGACGCACCTCTAGAGTCCGTCGCGTCTCGCGGTTGAGCCTGAAGAGTCATTTGTGAAATTGAGTGATACGCTCCGGCGTATCTGGCGCCCAACTTTCGAAAATCTAGTGTTACCTTTTGAGATCCCGCGAGACGTAGCGTTTTGTGCCGTTTCAACAAAATTGTCAAATTCCACTCTCAGACACACAGATAAAATTACGGTCACAGTAATTAAGGAAATCCATAACGATTCTTTCGCAAGTTTTGACAAATTTTATTTACAAAATTTTACTTTGACAAAACTGTTGCGTTATGGCAAATCATCTTAGTGCAATTATTGCAAAATCGTCGTTATTCATGATGCCATTTTTGTGCAATATTTTCACAATTTACCTATTAGGGTACTACACAAAAATCAGTTATAATTGACTATAAAGTAACTACTCTGCATGAATTCGATCGGGATAATATTAAGGTTCTTGACACTCATATTTAAAACGACTTATTTCGGAAGCATTTTACATTAAGAAATAAACTTCTAGTCTCAACTTTTAAAGTGATACAGATCTCTTGGACAATGCATATCTATTCTTGATAGAATGTTGAAAGTCAGCCCGCTTAGATCACGTGACTACCCTTTTCCGTATTTTACGTAAAGATATTCGGAAATCTCCACGGTCTAACCATTATATAACTGTCAGTTGTCGAATAAGCACTGGTCAACAACATGCAGGTGTCTTCCATTAGCAATTATAACATGTGCTGACATACGCTTTTACTTATTAATCTTATTTGTAAGTCTTTATTTTTATTACATTTGTTATTATTTGTTATTTTTATTATTATATTTTATTTTTATTTTTATTTTATTTTATTATATTTAATAATCTATTCTATCTCTCGCTTCTTTGTTCACTATTGTACAGATTCATTGAAAAAGACTGTAATTACAGTTAAAACTGTTGTATTTATTAACAATAAATTCTCATTGTATAACACACTAATTACCGTGTCTGGACTCCAACAAGCCTAAAATTAAATTAATTATTATTTATAACTTGGTGCCGTTCAAATATCTGCAATTTTTTATAATTTGTATCAAACATTTCATAATATCTCCAATAATTTTTGAGATAAACTGAAAAGCAAGATAAACTGAGAAAAGTAAAAAACCGCTTTATATATTAGGGTATGCTAACCCGCCACGTAACCTGTACCGTAATCCGGTTAACCAAGAAAGATTCCTCTAAATTATAATAACCCGTAGTAACTACCCTAACCGTGAGAAAACAATTCCCAAATGGTGCTAGATAACCGATTAACCCGCTCGGAGCAGATTATAAAGAATAAATAGTAAAAACTAAACTACCGCTGCGTTAACACTTATTAACCGAAATAACTTACCTCGTCAGATTAGGTTGTCCAACAATAATAGTGACAGTAACATAATATAATCGGATAATGATAATATTAAAAACTTTTTCAATAAAGTTATTTTATATATATATATATTGTTTGACAGGAACAATATTCTTTTTTGTTTACAATTATTACGACTTGAAAGAGTTAACAGAACGATACTAACAGAAAAATAATAAAACAATAATATAATAAAACCAGTAAAAACGAACAATAACAGTAGTAAAACCAACAAAATAAAACAAAACAATTTAAGAAACATATCACACAAAGTTTGCTGAACGCTGAAAAACTAAAGAAATAAAGAAATATAGTGGATGAATCTACGAGAGAAGAAGGAATGATTTGTTTATTCTTTCTTCCGCTAAAAGTAAAATAACCGCCAACCAGCTTATTGACTAGCAGTAAGCACGGTCACGAACCATGAGTACTGTAGTCACTTTGAGTACTCAAATCCGCATTCGCACGTTCCTATCTATCTCGCTCGCATTACTTATCCCTTCTCCTTCGCACGGTTGAATTTCCAGAACTTTCTCCCTACTTAGACCTGTTCCACACTACTGTAAGTCGTAAGAAATTGACCAATCGCATACCAATTACAGAAGAATAATCGACTGTGATTGGTCAATTTCTTACGACTTACGGTTTACGACTGTATTGTAGAACAGGCCTTAAGCGTTTACGGCCGGTCTCGAACTGCAGACGCTAAAGTGCGCGCATGATATTACTGATAAGTGGTAAGTTATGTTTTTACAGGGTCCCATGAAATTCATCGACACAGAATTTGCCGACACTGTTTTCACCGACAACATTTCATTGACTCCAGATTTGACCGACAACGACTTAATCGACAACAATTTTAATTGACAACAACTTTAATCGACTCTTTTATTAACTTCGCACTTTTCTTTTGATATAGTGAATGAAAGGAAGTGAGTCTTTTGCTCACGTTGCTTTTGCCTACGTTGATATTGATCACGCATTGCAATTTTTTATGTTCTTTTTGTTTGTGTTGTAATCGTCTAGGCTAGGGGACTGCGTCCCTCCCCGCAGAGAGAGTGGCTTCACTCCGCTTTGCGTGGAAAATTTTAAATTTTTGTCAATCGCAACGTGGTCAATATCAACGTGGGCAATCGCAACATGTTCAAAAATAACTCGTGGTCAATCGCAACGTGGGCAAAAGAGACTACCACTTTCTTCCACTCACTATATCAAAAGAAAAGTGCAAAGTCAATAAAATAATACATCGTTGCCAGTGAATATTATACGGATAATGTTGTCGATCAATGTTACTGTTGGTTGAAGTTGTCGATTAAAGTCGTTATCGATCAAATCTGGAGTCGATGAAATGTTGTCGATAAAAACAGTGTCAGTAATTTTCATGGAATCCGTTTTTACATTATTTGAAATCACTTTGTGAGCAAATTGAACCGTTTTATGTAATTGTAAATAAAAAGTCTAACCTTTGTTCTCAAAACCCGTTCTTATCGGGTTATTCGGGTTCCTCAACAACATTTAATAGTCGGTTCTTTAGGGTTACGTAGGTTACACTGGGTTACTGAGAATCGAAACTAATACGGGTTATGGTTACAATCTCTGGATTTTACCTCTTAAAACCGATTTTGAGCAGCAATTGAATATGTCAATATTCATCTATTGACTCCCTTTACATGTGTGCAAAGTTTTATCAAAATCAGAATTTACGAGGTTCCTTTGTAAGTGCAAGGGCTGCAAATATGGAAGTCTCGAGTTCACATTCCGCTATTACATTATAATTTTTTCAGGTCCGGTTTCTTTCAATCATCGGAGTTCATCGATTGCGCAGCGTGCTGAATCAGGCCTCCGGAAATTTGAGTAAAATTTCGAATCAATTCTCCTTCAACAAGGCGTTATACCATAGGTTTTTTTTTAGTAAGTAATTCCACTTGGATTCTAGGTGACAGATCTGATCTGCGTTTAGTATCAATCTGTCGGCGCTTTTGACGACAGATTTGGTCTGTATTTGCTACTGTTTTGTTGACAGTTCTGGTAACAGATTTAGTCTGTAGTTGCTACTGTTTTGTTGACAGTTCTGGTAACAGATATGATGTGTATTTGGCGCGATTTTGGCGCCAACAGACGATCACCAAATCTGGATTTGGTGCGTCACTTTGGCTTTGCTTTGCTACTGGCAGACCTGTTATGATTTTGGTCTCATTTTTACATCTCACATGTTTGATAGATATGGTCGTCAAACTATATTCTAATAAGGACACAGATGAATATGGATTTGGACTACAAATTTTGCCGGCGGTTGGCGACAAAACTGCGACATCTCGCAACCAAATTGTTTTCTGAGTAGTTGTATCAGCAGAATATTCTCATAAATGATAAGTGGAAATAAATGTATATTCTATTTTGTTATTCTACATGTTATTACTGAAAATAAGTACATTTTTTTAAAACTTTTGTGCTAATAATTTTTTACTGACCAATGAGCTACGGCTACAATTTTTTTATTATGTTACTCAGGAGTGCATCCTTGACAACATAAGTCAACATTAAGATAAACGGTGTATCGTCTCCTAATATATATTGAACATGTACTTTATTTATGTAAGTAACAATCATTAATAGAAATTTATGTTGTGTTTGTTACTTTAATAAAAATTCAAAACTGTTCACTGCTGTCGCTGTTCTTTCTGACTGTATTCCGAAATCGACTGATAATGCGTTCTTCTTGCATGCTTTTTTGTTTATAGCCTTAATGGTTATATATAGCGCTTTTGTTCGTTTGTGTTGACTATAACACGAAAACATTAGTGTCAAGACGAACGCTGAGCAAAAGGTAAACATGGCAGTGCAATGGCTAACATACTCATTACAGGAATTGTGTCATATTTTCATCTTTTCTTTTCAAATTCTTAAATTTATATTGTTTTCTATTTGTTTTGCAAGTGCAAAATCTTTAACTTTCTGTATTTTCTGCTTCTCAAATTTGCTGTCTGAAAACATAATAGATATTTTTATTTTCAAACGTATGAATAATCAAGGCTCGTGAAAAATTGAAACTAAGAATGAAGAGGCCACTAAGAGCCATCTAAATAGGCCAATACGAGCCATTCCCAGGATGTTGTGCA
>NW_018021002.1:82400-88310 GCF_002006095.1 Pseudomyrmex gracilis | reverse complement strand
ATGCACGCTTATTCCTGCACAACATCCTGGGAATGGCTCGTATTGGCCTATTTAGATGGCTCTTAGTGGCCTCTTCATTCTTAGTTTCAATTTTTATTTTCATTTAAACATACATTTTATTTTTATTTGTCAGTTTTCACTTTTACTTTCTTAGTACTTTATGTTTTTAATATAATTTTCAATAAAAAGATATTTAGAAGTGAAAGAGAAAACATATAGAGAATATTATGAAACCTATTATGAAACGTTGTTTTTCTAATTCGAGTTTTAATATCTTCGTTCTATTCTTTTCTAAAATAAGGTTACGTTTTTCTACATTTGAAAACTTTTAGTAGTTTATCTTGGCTAACAGTGCTTACGTTATAGAAAATCTACCTATTTGGAAATAATGCGTGATGCGTGTGTTACGTCCTGGCCCACGGTTACGGTCGGGCTATGATGGAGTAACAGAGAGCTGTCGTTTCTCTGTCTCTGCGCAGCAGGTAGGTGATCTTGCTACGGCAAAGTTGAGCAAGCTTATGTGCTCTCACAGACAGATCAACGGCGTATGCCGATCTTACTCTGTCTCATGAAGCCCCGCTCGTTGGTTTCTTTTTAAGTTTAAAGCCTTTGCTCTACTGACTAAGGATGAGACCGTGCGATCTAATGAGGATGTGGAGGGTGAGAGGTCGATTTAATTAAGGTTGATTGTGAGTTATAATAACAATTTATTTATGCTGGGTGATCTTATGTACAATCTCGCTCTAATTTGTTGTGTGGTTATGTGTCGGAAATTTCACAATTAGTTTGGAGGGTCATCGCTCAGAGGAGGGAGAGGACGAAATATATGTGTGTGTGTGTGTGTGTGTGTGGCGCGAAGGATATGTGAGAGGCCTCCGGCGGGTTATTACAAATATGAAAGTGACGAGTGTTTGTGTGTCACGGCGATTTGGGAGCTAACTATTGAAATCATTCTAAGTCAATTTCAATGATTTCTAAACTAATGAATGAATTAAATTCGGGTTGTTTGAGCCGGTTTGCAGGATGTTGTGCAGAGAATGTGCTTAAATATATATATATATATATGCATACACATATATTTAATGAAATAATTTTTTTCCTCCATATAGGATATGCTGGATTTGCATCACGTATATATGAAGGACCCTGTATACCCCCCTAACTAATTTTAAAATATTGCGAAAAAAACTCCTCAGCCAGGAGTCAAACCTGGAATCTCCGGCTTTCCGGGCCGTCGCNTTCCCTGTTAGGCTACCGAGGCANTTGGAGCTTGTCTCGCAATACTTAGCACATCTATCGAATGTAAATCTGATAATAACGCCGTCTCCCACCAGCGTGAATCTCAAATTAATAATGAAAGAAGAATAAGATTCTTCAGGCTCGGAGGTCTTTAAACTAATGAATGAATTAAATTCGGGTTTTTTTTCGCAATATTTTAAAATTAGTTAGGGGGGTATACGGGGTCCTTCATATATACGTGATGCAAATCCAGCATCCTATATGGAGGAAAAAAATTATTTCATTAAATATATGTGTATGCATATATATATATATTTAAGCACATTCTCTGCACAACATCCTGCAAACCGGCTCAAACAACCCGAATTTAATTCATTCATTAGTTTAAAGACCTCCGAGCCTGAAGAATCTTATTCTTCTTTCATTATTAATTCAATGATTTCATTAATTTTGGCGGAGCTAGGGGGGAAAAGAGTATAAAAATGGTGCACAGGAACTATGCGGATGTTATCAACATAAGGGAATTTTACGGGAAGTAATTTTCTAGAGAGAGTTGTAAAAATTAAGTGAAAGAGATCGGAAGGATTTATTCTGAAGGGGTCAATATAAGGTATTTTTTTAGGATCTTAATATGACCCGGTAGATGAAGATAAGTTTAAGGCAGTAGTGTAATCAGGGGTCGTCCGGTGGAGGAGTCGGTACGCGAGAGGAGTCGGAAGGTTCGTCATCTGTGGGTTCTTGCGCGGATGTGGAAGGTAGAGAGGAAGGAAAGCGAGGAGAGGATGGACGAGTTGGCGCGGATTGCACATCCGCGGGATTTTCTGCGGAACGAGAGGGTTGAGGGTGCGTTGGAGAGGAGGAACGAGGAGGTGAAGGTGGATTTTTCGCGAGAAGAGCAGGAGAGGATTGAGTGTCTGCGGGAGGATCGGGGCTTACAGGTGAGTAGGAGGAAGGCTCGTTTCACAAATCGTCGTGTGTATGTGTGTCTGTGTAAGTTTCTGCATGTGTGTTACTGCTTTTATTATCTTGTATGTCGGGTGTGTGTCGTTTGAAGGTGTGTAAGAGGTGTCTGCGTGTGTTTCAATATTGTTGTTGGTGCTATGATTATTATTGTTATTATTTCCTATCGTCGGAGGAGGGGTGGCGCCAATGGGCCTGGTTGGCTTCGGTTCGTTTAGAGCAAGGGCTGCCGCTCGTCGCAATTTCAGATTGCGTCGGTGGCGGTGGGCTTTTTTTCGCGCTCGCAAAGTTCTCTGTCGGGGTTCCACTTAAACGATTTTATGCAATTATGCTATTGTATTCTCTTGGTTTCGCAACCGTTTTCGGAGGTGTTGAGCCTTGTTTATTTTCGTGGTTTGGAGAAGAAAAAAAAGAAAAAAAATTTCGGATGCCACTCGGGACGGCTCTACACCGCGAGTAGCTTTCCCGAAAAGACAACATTTGGAGCGTGTCTATCTGTTCGTTTATTTATCTGAATATTTGTCTCCAGTTAGCAAGTAATTGTTCTCTCAATTTTTCCGAAAATTAGTCGCGAAGTCGGGAGTTAAGTTCGCGAACAGTGAAACTTCCGTACAAATATTGGGTTGGTGGAAAAGTTCTGCGGATTTTTAGTATAAAATTTAAACACAAAATCGACATTTATAAAAATTAATTTATTCCACAATGTGTTGACCGTCTTGATCTACTACTTGTTGTCAACGTTTCGGTAGGGCCTTGAAGCCGCTCTCGTAAAACCCTTGGGACTTGTGGACGAAAAAATCAACGAGGTGATTTCGGATGGCCTCCATTGAGTCGAATTGATGACCGTCAACATTGTTTTGCAGCGAGCAAAACAAGTGATAATCAGACAGTGCAAGGTCCGGCGAATATGGTGGGTGCTGCATCATTTCCCAGCCAAAACTCTGCAATTTTTTTTTGTGATCAAAGAAGTATGTGATCGAGCGTTGTCGTGATGGAAAATCACACATTTTCTATTCGACAATTCTGGCCGCTTCTCTTGCACTACCTTGCGCAATTTGTCGAACTGAGCGCAGTATTTCTTCGAATCTATTATTTGGCCCTGCGGGAGCAGCTCGAACCGCAGCACTCCTTTATAGTTCCACCAAATATATAGCAGTACTTTTTGTGGATGCAAATTAGGTTTTGCTACCGTTTGTGAAGACTCGCCCGGACCGCACCACGACTTCCGTCGCTTAATGTTGTTGTAGACAACCCATTTTTCGTCTCCAGTGATGATCCGTTTCAGAAATGAGTTTAGAGAGTTTTGTTTCAGGAAAGATTTACACACTAAAATCCGATCCATGATGTTCTTTTTGCTCAGTTTGTGCAGCACCCATACATCAAGTTTTTTCACCATGCCAAGCATTTTTACTTGACCCATAACGGTTGTATGATGAATGCCAAAGCGCTTCGCAATCTCTCGAGTCGTTAAGTGTCGATCACTCTTCACTGTAGCCAGGACTTGGTCATCGTCAACAGAATTTGTCCGTCCAGACCGTGGTGCATCTTGGAGGTTAAATTCTCCGGAACAAAAGCGAGCAAACCATCTTTTGCATGTGTCTGCGCTTAAGGCCGAGGCACCATACATGGCGAATATTTCGCGCTTAGCGTCCGCTGCTTTATATCCTTTACGGAATAAAAACAGCAAAATATGGCAAAAATGCAATTTTTGATCTTCCATTTTAGTTGTATGCCGTACACGCTAAACACGTCCGACCAAAACAAACACTTCTTCCAAATGTCAAGCGTAGTGTGACTTGTCAAAATATGTGCGGCAGACTGACATTTGAACGACACGCGATAATTATTTTCTGACACTAGTGTCATCTATTAAAAAATCCGCAGAACTTTTCCACCGACTCTGTATAACAATATATATATGTATATATATATATATGTATATATGTATATTGTTATACAGGGTGTTCCAGCAAGTCCGTATTACCGCTCGTAGGAAAGTAGAAAGGGTTATTCTGAGTCGAAAAGTCCTTTACCATTTTGCGAGATTCGCAATAATTAACGAATTCTTAATAAATAAAGATCCGCGAATGAACGTGCAGCCACGTGCAAAATGACAGCTCGGAGCTGTCATTTTTTCGCACGCTTGTACGTCGTAGTAACGGAATGGGAGGAACTAATAAACAGCATATAATATACATAAAAAATCAATAACTAACTAATGTGACGCAAAAATAAGGACTTTGTATTTTTTTAATTGAAATGATAAAGTCTAATGTCAAGATAAGTTAAAACTGAGTTTTTTTTATACTTTTGTAATTACTTATTTACTTATTACTGTATTAAGTACTTAATACAGTAATAAAACACAGTAATAAAGTACTTACCAGTACGTACCACTTTGTTGGTAAATAGTAAGTAACTTCTACTTTTTTTCTATGAAATCTTTTTTATAAATAAACTATATACATAAATAACATAATAATCATCATATTGACATTTTAATATTACAATTATGTGAGTATATAAAAATGATTTACTTGATTAAAGAAAGATGTCTCTCTCTCTCTATAACAATTATTCATTTATTTACTTATTTATGTATTTAAAAAATCCTATAAAGAATAGAAAAAAAATTTAATTTCTTGTACTAATTAAATTCTTCTTTCTATGTAAACCTTAAAATAAAAAGAAGTAAATAATTATTAATGTTAATGAACAGTAATAAGTAAATAAGTAATTACAATAGTATAAAAAAAACTCTGTTACCCCGTGGGATTCTTTAGGATGCCGCGAGGGAAGGGAAACGTCGAGTAGAGATAAACTTTTAATCTTAGAGTAGTTCTTTATTTTTTTGTTGTTGATTTAAAATATAATCTTGCTTTCTTTTATTTGGTGGTACACTTATTTCACTCACGTGAACACCCGTGTAAATTATAAGTAAGACGAGCGATGCTCTGCAGAGCCTCCGGCGGCAACACTTCTCGGACCGATTCTCCCTGTTTTCGCCCGGACACCGGCTTATATCCCCGAGTCAATCACTCTGTGATTGGCCGAGGAAAACCAGGCGACATCCGGCCTTCGAAAAGTGCAATGCAAACCATTGCATCTTTTCGGCTGCATGTGCGACCTTCGACCGGTGCGTCCTTGTGCACGCGGTCGCATATCGCCCCGCGACTGCTGACTGGACATCCGTGCCGGATTTCAGTCCCCCATTTAAAGTAACACTAAACCCAGTAACCAAACCCCGAGTTTAACCGATATCGCTTATTATATAATACGTAACACATGACTTAATATATACATAACATATAACTTATAACAACTCATTTTTAACTTATCTTGACATTAGACTTTATCATTTCAATTAAAAAAATACAAAGTCCATATTTTCGCGTCACATTAGTTAGTTATTGATTTTTTATGTATATTATATGCTGTTTATTAGTTCCTCTCATTCCGTTATTACGACGTGCGAAAAAATGACAGCTCCGAGCTGTTATTTTGCACGTGGCTGCACGCTCATTAGCGGATCTTTATTTATTAAGAATTCGTTAATTATTGCGAATCTCGCAAAATGGTAGAAGACTTTTTGACTCAGAATAAAACCCCTTCTACTTTCCTACGAGCGGTGATACGGACTTGCTGGAACACACTGTATATATATTGTTATATATTATATATATATATATATATATATATATATATATATAT
>NW_018021002.1:79864-81905 GCF_002006095.1 Pseudomyrmex gracilis | reverse complement strand
TAATTATTTTTTTTATTAACTTAACTTTTAATCAATTAATTTCATTATGGATTAACTTATATCTTAACTAAATAAAATTTTTAAGACCTTTAACTGTAACTTAACTTAAATTAAAAAAAAATTTAACTTACCCAACCTTGATATATATATAATGATGCAGACTTACTACTTAGATTATTTTGTCTGGTTTGTGTCTCGTAGCCCGTGCGGCTTAGCTGCTGGGTGATCGGCGGCGGGTCGCTTCGAACCGGTGCGGATGGAGCTGGCGTGGATGGCCTGGTCGGTTTGTTCCTTTTTTGCACTATGCGCACTTAACTTTCAACTCGGCACTCGGTTTGCGAAATTGCTGCGGCACTCCCAGGGTCTCGTAGAAAGAGAGAGAGAGAGAGAATCAGCGGTTTTTCTGTCTCCGGCCCCCGAGAGTTTTGTCTAATATACCTTTTAGGATAAGCAAGCACTCACCGAGTTTCTTCCAATCGGGAAACACGGTTGAGCCTTGCTTGTTCCTATTTGTTAATTGGTTAGTCGTAAGAGATCGCCAATCGGCGACGATCTTCCCACCTTCGACAGTTCGTCCGATTTTGGAGAAGGAAAAAAAAGAGAGAGTGTTAGTTTTTCCGATCACGCTACATAGCCCTTTGGTATTTGTTAATAATAAACTGCTCGTGGCGTCGGAGTCTTTATTTGCGCCGGCTGCTCTAAATTTTATAAGCGGTGTTCTTCTTGACCCGCAGATATCTGAGTTTGTTTAGAAAAGCAATAAATTCTTTCTGCTCGTTATTGAGAGAAAAGAATTTTTGGGTTATTACTAGGCGCGGTTTATCCTTTCGGGCGCCGATATGATTTCCGTTTGCTCCTCTATCGTTTCGGAGCTAAGTTTCGAAACAATAGGAGATCCGTTCGAGTTATCTATTGCTTTTCGGTATTTGTTTGTTATATGTCGACGCGTCGCGTCGCGACAAAAAGGGGATCGTGGAGTCTCCAAGACGTAACACGTGACTTGGTGATGTTTTCGCTAAGAAATAATAACGTCACAGTTTCACCGTAGCGCTACAAAGTGTCAAGACGAACGACAAAAACGGTGTTCTTGAACGCTAGTTGCAAAATAGTGGTCAAGACGAACGCATCTAATGTGTCAGTACAAAAAGGCTGCATTCTATTTAACGATCGCAACGCTCGTGAGCGTTATCTATCTTTGTTTAACTTTCAATGAAAAACAAGGATAAAATGATTCCATGAGCGTTGCGATTGCTAAGAGATACCTTATAATATATGTGATGCAAACTTTAGAATTCTAGTGCAGGCAACTAGCAGTGAACTTCGGAAAGCAATCTATATTTTCTCACATTTTCTCTTTTTCTCTCTATATTTGTACGGGTCTCATAACTCCCACACAATAAAATAAAATTACATCGAGTAAAAATTTCAAAAAATAAAACGATAAAAGTAACTGTTAACTTCGTTGCTCGTTACCGAAAAATATATCAAAGTTACTTTTTTTTGTTATAGAAAAATTTGCAACGCGGTTACCATTACAGTTACTAAAAAAAAATAACTGTAACGGTAACAACGTTACAAGTTACTTCTCAACCCTGCCCTTTACGTCGAATTCAAGTTTCGTCATTGTGGTACCTAGTTCCATAAAATAATCGCTACGCTTTGCTTGTTGCTTGTAACTATCTATCTTTTTTGTTACTTCTGTCAACGCATGTTTTAAGTTGTTTTCATTTTTTTCTACAGAAGTTCTTCAACGTCCTCTGCGTGTGCGATATTCGCGTAAAACTCTCGTAAAGTTCCCTGTTTCTGTGGATTACACAGCCACACAAAAAAAAAATGTTCTGGCCTGGGGGTCAGACCATGTTTACTATATGTTTTTGGGGTCGCTGGAACCGAATCTGAAGTCCATGTAACCCTATCACATCAGGTTTTGGACATAACCTCAAAAAACCTATAATTCAAGCCCAATTAGCCAGTTATACCAAATATATTTCTCTCTCTCTCTCTCCCTCTCTCTCTCCCTCTCCCTCTCCCTCTCCCTCTC
>NW_018021002.1:60622-79749 GCF_002006095.1 Pseudomyrmex gracilis | reverse complement strand
CTCTCTCTCTCTCTTTCTCTCTCTCTCTCTCTCTCTCTCTCTCTCTCTCTCTCTCTCTCTCTCTCTCTTGTTTCTCGGGGACAAATTTTTTACTTGGTTGCACTAAACAGTTTCATATAAAGACTCCAGATTGCGTCTCCTCCCTTTGCACGATGTCGTTTTGCTTACTGTCGATGATAGCTTGTACCAGGGCTGCGCAACTGGCGGTCCAGGTTGCTTTCCAGCAAGAAGACACAGACACAGTGTCAGGCACAGAAGAGCTGTGTGAAGCTGCTTGTTGGAATATCATTTAATTGTTAGTAAAGTCGATAAATCGCGCTTTATATACAAATTTACTGAATTGTATTTCTAGTCAGCTCATTAGTTTCTGTTTAATACATGACATAGTACGATTACTTAAATCTAATTTTAAAGATTTAAAAATATATGTATGTACGTATGTATAAGGGAAAAAATAAAAATAGAGAATAGTAAATATAATTTATAACCATTTTACGTTTTATTTCACGTTAAATAAAATATTAATTAAATAAAACTGTAAAAGATATAATTATTTCGAGCAGAGAAGATAAAAAGTCAATATTATTTTCATTGATGAGATTGTTAATAAGTGATTAAAGAAAACATTGCATTGAAGTTTATTATCTGCAAATTATTAATTGTTGGTTTGATCGAGAATTTAAAGAACATTTAAGAATAAACCGATGTATCCCAAGATAAATATATGTTTGCAACACTACATAGATTTTTGTTATTAAAAAAAGTAACAATAGAATTTATTCAATGTAGATTATTTAACACCTGCATCTTCCGTTGCAAATAAAATATTACTTTCTTCTAAATATACCATTTTTCTGATAAAACAAGGATGGTTTGAAGTGTTATCAAAAAATACAATCGTATCACAACAATGTTTACAATAAAACATTTTTTTATATAGTATAAACAGTTAAAACTAAAGAAAACAGCACGTTTATATCGTACAAAATCTTATACATAACCCAAGACGGGAACTTAAAAAAAAAAATGCTGTCAATTTTAATCTGAATTCTCTCAATGAATTAGCAACATTGCATTCGACACACTATGCTTGACTGTACTCTTCGACTGTGTACAGTTTGGCGAGCTGTGTCGTTGTTGGAAAGCACTATGTCAAGCATTGTGTGACTTTATATTGTCTGTGTTCTTTGCTGGAAAGCAACCCCAATAGCCACGCTTGGCTATCACGTTTATTCCATTTCCTTCATTTGTAAGGGAAGGCTTCCCTCACTCTCGCCTAAAGCGCTGGCGGGGCAGCCGCTGGAGGATGGTAGTGTATGTCATATACACTACACATATATGGAACAAAACGGAGCGTACGTATATACGTATACGTATATGTAGTAGAGTGGTAGAATGTCAAAAATATTGCAGCGTTACTACTTATAGCTACTCGGCTTGCCTGAGTTGCGCAGCCTTGGTTTGTACGATAGTTTTGCTCCGGAATTGCAACTCTATATTTTTATACGCAATTATAATATATTTTTTCCGAGCGAGAGTTTTCTTGCCCTGTAATCATGCTTGACATTATACTTTTGAACAAAATTGTTTCCTAAGATGCTTTGATAATTAATCAAGAAGTTATCCTTTACCACATAAATTGGATGCTTAATTTCTTTATTTTTTAATTGTATTGTCGCTTCAATTTTACCTATCACGCACACTTGATGTACCGTGATGTTTGTCAACTTCATTTCCGTCTTTTTAGCTGGTGTTTTTCCTTTCAGATATTTTTTCTTTATTAATGACACTGTAGCTTTGGTGTCATACAATAATTCTGCCTTGCCTTTCTTGGTTTATTGGCACAATGACCACGTCTAAAACTGCTTGCGCAGCGTTTTACTTTAATTGAGCAATTTGTATTTCTGTCATCAACACAGATTTTTCTTTTTCTTGTTTTTTCTTCATTACTCGATAAGTCGCTATTATCACTTCGGCTTTTCTTTTTTTGTCTTTTACCACAAATCTGATTTCTTCTTTTGCAACTTCCTTTTTATTTTTCCTGCCGATTAATGACCAGCAATTTTTTTTAACATGTCCTGTCTTTTTACAATAAATACAAGTCTTTTCCACAGCATTCATCCTTGCATTAACCTTTTGACTGCGTACGGCGCCATAGGCGAGAGTGAGAGATGTTCTCTCGGTGCGTAGAGCGCCTTTAGGCGCTCGATGAGATATGGTCTCTCGATGCGTAGAGCGCTGAGTGAGAAATGTTTTTTTTAGTGTACAACGTGTGTACAATGCTAAATGCTCATGTAAGCTAACAGCGCTTTTAGGCGCTATTCATTTGAAAAACAAAAACTTGGAGATCGAGATTATTTTGTCTGTCTGTCTTTCTGTAAAAGTATACGCTATGTCCAGTAGTTTTTAAGTAGTGCAGCTTTTGTGAATAAACATACAGATATGGACTATAAGTTTGAGCAGTCTGTTTCTAAAGATTCAGAAATTATTGAAAAATTTAGTAATATATACTACTAAATACTTGCATTTCATGTATGAAAAAACCCGTATACCCCCGAAATACTTTTTAAAATATTGTGAAAAAAAACTTCTCAGCCTGGAATCTCCGGCTTTCCAAGCCGTCGCCTTCCCTGTTAGGCCACCGAAACACTCGGATTCTTTCTCGCAATATTTATACATCTATTAAAGATGATCTTGATAACTTAATAACGCATACTGACCTAGCGTGATTCAACACTTAAAGAAACTAAGACTCTGAAGTCTGTTTTTTTCTGCAATAGTTTAAAAATTATTTTGAGAGATATACCGGTTTTTTCATACATGAAATGCAAATATAGCATCCTATGATTTACAGAGTATGATTTTAAAAATTGAAACTTTCAATTCAAAACTCAAGTGTAAATTTACATGTGAACGCATACATATATACAGGGTGTCTGACAACGAACTATAAAGCCGACGTGCGTAGGTAGATCGGGTCATTCTGAACAGAAAAATTATATACTATTTTGCAAAATTTGCAATATTTATTGAGATATGAATTAATAAATGTGAACCAATGAAGGCGCGAGGAGCGATGATCGGACTCTATAGGCGTGCACGATTATCAGATGAAAAGAAAAATGGCTTCTCTCATGTAATGTCTTAGTAACGAGAGGCGGAGTAAACAAACAAGCGCGGAACGACTCAGTTTCTTGCGATCGGGCGCTATTCGGCGGTACGCAGCGAGCAGCGGCAAGCGAGGAGTAGAGCTGATAATTGTGCACGCCTATAGAGTCCAATCATCGCTCCCCGCGCCTTTATTGGTTCACATTTATTAATTCATATCTCAATAAATATTGCGAAGTTTGCAAAATGGTATATAACTTTTCTGTTCAGAATAACTCGATCTACCTACACACGTCGGCTTTATAGTTCGTTGTCAGACACCCTGTATATATATATTAAGAGTACAAATTAGTTCGGTCCGTTTTTTTGTGTTCAAAAATGCATTTCTTTCAAAACAAAATGAATGAACAGATTAATTAAAGTATTGTCCATCGCTGGCTACTACTTTTTCTCATCTCTCAGGCAATTTTCGAATTCCATCTCAAAAAAATGACTCGTCTTTGAAGGCAATCCAAGTTTAGAGCCAATTTTAGATTTCTGCGAAAAAAGTGAACCGGTGACCTGCCAAATCGTGCTGCATCTTTTGGAATAACCAGTAATCAGAAGCAGCAATGTCCAGAAAATACGGTGTGTGTGGTAAAACATCCCATTTGAGCGTTCCCAAATATTTGTTTACGACTTTTGCGACATAAGGCCGAGCATTGTCATGAAGAAGAATAACTTTACCATGTCCTTGCTCGTATTCCGGCCGTTTTTCTCGCAATGCACGGCTCAAACGAATCAATTGTAGCCGATACAGATCGCTTGTAATGAAATCGCTAGGTTTCAGCAGCTCATAGTAACCAACACCCTTTTGGTCCCACCAGATACACAGCATGATCTTCGAATCATAAATGTTCGGCTTTGGTGTTGATGTTGAGGTTGATGGCAACGATTGACCGGGCTTAGCGTAGTTTTTTCTTCTTGGGGTTGTCATACAATATCCACTTTTCATCTTCAATCACAATCTGATGCATAAAACTTTTTCTTTGTTGCCTTTGAATTAGCAACTTTCAAGTAAAAAATCGCTTTTTAACGTCTCTCGGTTTTCAGTTCATAAGGCAATTTCCTTGTTTTTGAATCATTCCCATGGCTCTTAATCGTATAGAAAGGACTTGTTGAGTTACTCCCAATGATTCTGCAAGCTCCTCTTGTGTTTGACTCTGATCTTCTTTGAGTAATGCCTCCAAGTCTTTGTCTTCAAATTTTTTGGCTGTCCAGAGCAAGGCTTGTTTTCAACGCTGAAATTTCTATCCTTGAAACGTCAAAACCTTTCCCTACATGATTTATCAGTTTGAGCAGTGTTACTATAAACTTCAACAAGCATTCGATGGGCTTCAGCTGCACTTTTCTTTTAATTAAAGCAGAAAATTAAAACCTCCCGCAATTGCTGCTTGGTTAACACCAAATTCGACATTTCAAACACAGTAAAAATCAAGGTTTTTGTATGAAACTCAAAGCGATATAAACTGTATATTATTAGCAAATATCTAACCTCACTAATACCGCCAAAATCAGCTGTCACTATGAACCATTCACAACAGCCGGAGCCATTTTTTGGAAACGGACCGAACTAATTTGTACTCCCTATATATACAAGGTGTTCGAGAATTGCCGTACAATCTCTCGTAGGCAGGTAGAAGGAGTAAAACTGAGTCGAAAAGTCCTGAACCATTTTTTTCTATTATTTATAATAAAGGAGTAATTATTGAGTAAATCAGGCCAATCAGCGCAGACCTTTAGCCAGGCGCACGTCAGTGAGCCGCGCGCCTCGTGTGTGTGAGCGCTCACTGACGTGCGTCTGGCTAAAGGTCTACGCTGATTGGCCTGATTTACTCAATAATTACTCCTTTATTATAAATAAAGGAGTAATTATAGAAAAAAATGGTTCAGGACTTTTCGACTCAGTTTTACTCCTTCTACCTGCCTACGAGAGATTGTACGGCAATTCTGGGACACCCTGTATATGCATATTTATAAGTATTTTTCGGCATAACATGCAAAAACGGCTTTTATGACCTTATTATATTCTCTTAGTTTAGACTTCAGAGCCTTGGTTTCTTTAACGTATAAACAACTTACAAAGTTTTATATATTTTATATATTTTTGTAACAATGTATAAAACATACAAGATTTTACTTGGCGTAACTTATTAATATCATTTCTTTTGTAGAATAGATCTTGTAGAGAAAGATTTTTATAGTAATACAGTCAAATAACTTGATAACTCAAACCTCTATACCTCGAAAAGCTCTATAAAACGAAATTTGTGTTCATTCCCTTTTGCTCCGCGGAAAAGAAAAAAAGAACTTTGATAAGTCGAAACCTCTACAACTCAAAGATTTTAGCTTTTCTCTTGAGATTCGAGTTATCGAGGTTGGACTGTACTTTTTCTAGAGATACAAGTTGCTCGTTTACTTAACGCCTTTTTTTACTTTTTTTGAAAAGATAGTTTGTTTGGATATCACACATTTTTGTAGAATATGGTTTTGACACTTTTTTTACTGCAATACAATGCACTTCTTAATATTTACTTCTCATCCTACTTTTCTCTGAATGTTTATATACTTAAAAAAAATTTGTCTTGTTTATTCATAACACTAATATAATTTTCCTTTTTTATTCCTTTTTTTTATCGCAAATACATTTTGTGTGTCGTACAGCAAAAATAATATAATAATACATGAGCGCAGCGTAAGAGTTGCGATTTTATTATTTACCCACGTTACGTCTCGCGTAAAATTCTCACTCAATCAATCGGCCCTACTTGCATATAAATGAAGCATGTGGTACCTCGCGCAGCGCGCACACACTTTGCGCATATACTTGGCGCGAAGCACTACTGTGCCTTTTGATACACATCTATACTGCGTTCAATGAGAAGAAAAACCAGATTAAAATTTTGTTCACTTCCCTTATTAAAAAATCTCTTTACAGCCTTTGCTGTCAAGTTCCACAAACAACAATCCCGCACACAACGCTATTCTTACGCTACTACTTTGCTTGCTTTTCTTTCTCTATGCATAATAAAATTCTCTTTTCAAATTGAATGCAATACAAATAGACCTTGACTTGTGCACAAAGTGTTGTCACCTGGCGGCGACAAGAGGAAGAGCACGTTCTACACGTACGCACTCTAGTGGCTGACAAAATTTGTGTCCTAAAACGACGTGGACTAAAAAATGAACATAGTTTTTCGGGATTTTGGACTTTACATTGAGATTTCTCCGTAGAGAAAGCACGGAGGAAAAAACCACGAAATACTTTTTTTTGTGTTTCGATCTCAACTTTCAATCGAGTCTAGGCCAAACTCAATCGGTTTAGCCGTTGTTGAGATCTGAAAATCTCGAAGTTTTCAATCGGCCATACTCGCGTAAATGAGGCACGGAGTACCTCGCGTAGCGTGCGCACACTTTGTTTGTGCTTATACTTGGCGTGAGGCACTACCTTTTAATACCTTAATGCAAAATTGGTATCATAAACTAATCTCGGGACGTTATCGCTGTTTCACACAATACTCTAAAGCAAAAAATAGATGTTATTGTTGCAAGATGCGGCGCGTGTCGTCCACGCGGTATAAGAAGATGTTTGTCGAACGATTGATCGCTTTAGATGCTTTTGTTCGGGTAGCAACGGGGTTGTTTACGGCGAGGTTCAAGCGAGAAGTTTGAAGCCGGACTCGAAATCGAAAAGAGGCTGAACCAACGGCTCGGGATTTCCTCGCGCTTTTACCGCGGCCTTTGTAACGCATTTGTTAATAAAGTTCTTGTGAGATATACGCGGTGTTACTTTTTTTCCGCGAAGCGCAGCAACGCGGCCGGGACGCGACAAAACGCGGTCGTGAGCGCAACATTATTTTTGGCATTATTGATCAAACAATTTTACTTTCTTATTCAAATTTTTATAGAGACAATTTAATAGAAGCGTCACAACTTTTAGTAACTAATGATTATTTGCTAGAATTGATTTTGAAGTATTTTAATAAAAGATTATGCATTATTTCTTTATTTCAAAGCTGAATTTGGTGAAGTGCTAAAATGATTTAAGAGAAAACCGTTTGAAGAGAAAGTAAAGGTTGTTCACGTTACTATTTGTTTCTGAGATTATTGATAATGTTTTGAGATCATTAAAAAATTGAATTTTAAGTTTTCATTTAGAGACCAAGGGCAAGTGAAGCCAATATATGACTGACACGCAAGAATCAGTCACCTCTTGCCACTCCTTGCCAACTCCACTCTCATCTTCAAATAGTGATATCCTGTTACGTCGTCCTTTCTAGATTAGGTTACGTCGTCCTTTCTAGATTAGGTTAGGTTAGGTTAGGTTAAGTTTCCGGGCCAGGTTGGATTTATCACTTTGACGTGGTGCCCGGGCTTGCGTGGGGCAATGAGTGGAAGAGCTGAGCCAGCGGGAACTTCGGTTCCTGGGATCTCCCTTGCCGCAGTGGTCTTTCACGAGCCTCCAGACTAAGAGTGAATCCACGGACGGACCAAGCTTGTTAGCCTTGTGTAGGCAGTCGGCTTAGGAGAAGGAAAACTCCGAAATTAAACTATTTATTTTAAATTCAATGGGATGAGTCAAAACAAGAAGAAGGATTTGTCGAACCAGAGAGGTCGGATCCTCAAGTCCCAGTGAAAGGGAGTTCTCGTCTCGGGGTCCCTCCCGTCGTCATCCAGTGACGGGCTACCTACGACCTGCACCGCAGGGGTCGTAGGCGAATTTATGTCTGCAAAAGATAAAGCACAGCACCAGCTTTCACTATTGGGGCAACTACTCCAAAGAAGAAGAAGCCCGTTATGGGGCCTTGTTTAGGCGAGTATGGCGCAGGAGTGGATTCCCCCCAATGCCCGCGAAGGATGATGCTTTGCTGCGGACGGCGGTCCTCGAGGTCGAGATGACTAGCCTTCACAAATTTTGACAAGCAACGTCGGATCTCGCAAAAGCCAGGCAGATAAATGAGAAGCTCGATCAAGCTATATAGAGCGGTGGACGACTCCTGCTCCCTTCAGATGGAATTAAATCTCGCGAAGGAAGCAATAGAGAATTACCTTAGAATGTGGGGCATTCTTGTTCCAAAGGATCTTAAAGATTTCCCCGCGGCTCTCTCCTGGCCGGTACACGGACGCGGCAAAGCCTCCGTGCTATTTCAGGTGCGGCAGTTCGTCGCACCTGGCACGGAGGTGCATAGCGCCGCCACGATATTTGCTCTGTGCGGAGCATGGTAAGCCCGACGGGCACCGAATGGGGGGGAGGACATGCTCTCGCCCCTTTTCAGTAAGAAACAATAAGAGAAGGCGACGGGAGGTGACCTCTCCCCGCCCTCCCCCCCACTGCCGGCCCTACAGACAGGTCTCCACTCCGAGGACCGGATGTTCCCGGTGAGGTGGAACCCGACGAGTCGGGAACAGTGTTCCCCACTCTTCCATTACGGAAGAGTGAGAGCGATCGCGCAGAGTAGGGAGCGGTAAGTAGTCCCCGTGTTCCTGCGGTGGTAGTGGAGCCAATTGACGCGGAGATGGATCTCCTCCCGAAGCAGAAGAGTGTCGATTCCGCGTCCGGCGAAGGAAGAGCTAAGAAGCGTGGTGGAGGAAAGGGCAAGAGGATAGGCCGGGACCTCGGTTCTCAAAGCTCAAGAACGGCGAAGACCAATCTCGCCCGAGACGAGGCCTAGCACGGCGACGGATTCGCTTGTGGCGGATGCTGGGTCTCCTGACGTTTGTCAGGACGTGGACCAGTAAGTCCGGCCCTCCTTCCCCCGTCTCCCTTTCCGAATCCAATCGTACCGTGTCAAATCGTACGGTAGTGAACTGTACAGTGTCGAATGATTTTGTGTCCAATAACTCTGTGTCTAATAATTTTATCGAATCGAACTGTGGTTGATAGTATAACGAGGCAAACCTCATCACTTCTACATAGATATCTATATGTTTTTTCTTATTATATAGTTTCCTATTATTATAGTATCCTTTATTATTTTCTTATTCTTATTACTATTATACTCTTATCATTATCATATTTTTTTTCTTATCCCACAAAGAACAAGAACTTTATTAGATGTTCATTAGACGTCAACAGTCCCATGCGATATCTAATAGATTTCTAATGGAGTGTTTGCTCTGTATGGGATTCTTATATTGGAAGGAAAGTGGTCAATTTGAGGCAATAACCAGATCTGTGGATCAATAAGCTTTTTTAGTTTGAAAAATTTTTGACAAATGATCTCTAATTTTTCAATCTCTAATTTGGGTCTTCTTCAGTGTAAGGAAAGTTTGCAGGTATAGGAAGAACTCCATCAGTCGCGCATCGCCGTGAATAACACGCAATATCAAAGTCTCGGTAATAACGACCCGAAAAAACCAACCGACAGACTGACCGGGGCCGTTGCGCTAGTTGTTGTACCGTTTTGTTTTTTCGGGTCCTTATTACCGAGACTTTAATATTGCATGTTATTGACGGCTGAGTTCTTCCTATACCTGCGAACCTTTTTTATACTGAAGAAGACCCAAATTAGGAGTCAAAACGTTTGTTCAAAAGTTTTTCAAAATAAAAAGAAGCTTATTCACCCATAGATCTGGTTATTGCCTCAAATTGGCCACTTCTCTTCCAGTATAATATTTTACGAGAAAGAATAAAAGAAGTTATTATTATTATATGTCTAGTATTATTGTATTTTTATCGTTTCTATATTTCATTATATTATTATTATATTCCTATTATAATTATATTTCTATTATTTTTATTTAATCTAGCATAATTTATAGTATACTTGTCTATAGCAATAAGCTAGTAAACAACGCACGCGTGTGCAAAAATACGTGCACAAACGAACGTGTGTCGGTGCGCCACGACACAGGTGCATGCCGCGGCGCGCAAACAAGCATGCATTGCACACTGACCCCGGACGGACCATAGGCCGAAGTATATAAGCCGACCGATTTTGACACTCGAGATCAGTTTCCTTCTCAAGCTCGAGGCAAAGTCTCGAGAGCGATCCTTACAGCCGAGGCGTTGTCTCGGACTTAGAAAATCCTCTCCGGTCAAGGCGTTGTTTCGACTTACAACGGTGCCAGAGGCGTCTCCAGCATATATTCCGACCGTCGGGTCGAGGCGCTGTCTCGACCCCACACCAGCTTCGAGGCGTTCTCTTGAAGCGCACCCGGACGAGGCGCTGTCTCGTTAGAACCAAGATCGAGACGTTGTCTTGATCGATTCCGACGCGAACCATTTCCGTCGCTAGCGGAGACCCATCGGCCGTTTTTACGGTCAAATCAGTTGTTCTCATGATTACGATCGGTTGTTTTTACAACCCCGGACATCTTTCATAGCAAGACTGCCCGTGTGTATATAGATCCCTGTATACAGATTTTTCCCGTAGAATTAAGCACTAAGAACAAGACTACCGCACCGCTAAGAACAAATCCCACCACCGATTAAGACCGCGGACCCGCTTACGCGCCGGATAAAGATACCGTGTTAATCAAGCGCCGATTCAACCGTCGTATGGCCAAGCACCGATTAAACCGACCGACCGATCTTGCACCGGTTTTCCTGTACATACAATATGCCGTTTACAGAATAAATCAGTTTGTTTAAGTTTATCAGAATTCACTCACAAGTGTTTAAGTAAATTCTGATAAATTTCTTTCTTTTCCCTCCTCTCAAATCTTGGCACCGACCGAGCTGTCCGGCAAACGGAAAGCCGGGCAAAGCCGTTACAAATTCAGCTCGTTAGAATAAAATATCACCACAGTATATGTATGTGTATACCATAGTATAACTAGTAGGGTCACTTGATAAAAATGGCGTCGAAGAAATGCTACATTGCATGCGTCGTATTACTACTAACAACATGGCAAAAACTGAGCTATACACTAACGTCACAGATATGGTTATATTTATTAAATAGCTTACATATAGAGTGAGAAATTTTTTTAATACTCTTGTTAATAAAAAAAACTGATAATTTAGAGTTATGAAAATAGTTTAAAATTTTTATATAAAATAAACCGTGTAATTGTTGATAGTTTTATATGTGCAATGAATGATTACAATAAAAATTCTAGTGTACATTATCATTTAAGCTTTTTCTTGTTTTTTATCTTATCAAGAAAAGTAATATTATAATAACACAACAAAAATAAAATATTTTCAGTACAAATTACGTACATCAAATCATTTAAAATCATACAAAAAATAAAAGAAATTATTGTTCTTCAAAATAAATTGTAAATTGTAGCTTGCAAATGTTAAAAATGTTATGTAGTTCTATATTATCTATTTTCGTATACAGGGTGTCCGACAATTACTTTAACATTTCTCGTAAGCAAATAGAAAGAGTAAAACTGAGTCAAAAAATCCTGAACCATTTTTTCTATTACATATAATAAAGAAGTAATTGACTTCCGGTTGAACTAGAGTAGAAAGTGTATGAGTGTCAGAAACGACCGCAAAAACATAGTTGGAACAAAGGCAAAAGACAAGAGATAAAAGTAAAAGGCAGGGAAAAGCGAGAAAAAGGGGTAGGGAATCCGGAGAAAAGAATGCAAAAAGAAAGGAAGGAAAGATAAAGGATAGCAGACAGAGAAGCAAACAAAGAAAAGAAAGAGGTTAGAATATGTAGACGGAAGCGGAAAAAGGCGGGAGAAGCGGAGAAAGATAGGTCAGTAAATAAAGAAGGAACAGAAGGTGTAGAGTAGAAAGTGTAGAGTAGAAAGTACAGAGGGCAGAGAACAAAGAGTGCAGAGAAGTGGGAACAGAAAGAACAAATGGCACCGACAGCCGGAAAACAGGCGGGAAACAGGGGCAAGCACAAGGGAAAGGAAGCGACAATGGAAAAATATGTCACAGGTGGAAAGGAAGCATGGAGAAGAAGTTTGGAAAAAATTGTAACGGAGATAGAGAAATGAGAAAAGAAATAAGAAAAGAAATAAAAGAACAGATGTCAGAAGAAAGGAAAACAAGAGAGGAGGAGAGAAGAAAGAAAAAAGAGAAATGGAAGAATAATGATCAACAAAATAAAAGAAAGAGGATGGATGATACTCAACGGAAGCTTTGGGAAAGAAGGAGAATAAACATACATAGGAGAAACAGGATCATCGGTTATAGACTACGTAATAACGAATGATAAGACCATAGAAAAAGTACAAAAAGTAGAAGAAGGAAATAGAACGGAATCAGACCATGTTCCACTAGAAGTAGAGTTGGAGGGAGCGAAAGGAAGGAGGATGAAGAAAAGTGACATAACGATAGAAAGAAGTCTGTGGACGAAAGAGGGGATCAAACAATACCATAGACGGTGTGAAAGATGATCGTGCACAAAAACAGAGACTGGAGAGATCTGGAGGGAAATAGAAAAAAAAGTGAAAGATTCAATAGAGGAGATAGAGAAAAAAGTAATACCATGGAAATTAGGGAGAAGAGAATGGCACAATAAAGAATGGAAAATGAAAAAAAGAGAGTTAAAGAAAGAACTCAAGAGGATGAAGAAAGAGAAAATAAGTAGGGAAGAGTATATAGGAAAAAGACGAGAATATAAGAAATGGTGTGAAGAAGAAAGGAAGAAATATGAAAAGGAAGAAGAGAAAAAGATAAACTTAATAAGAACAGAGGAAGAAGCATGGAAATATATAAATAAGTACAAGAAGAGAGAGAGAATAGATGAGAACATAGATTTAGAAAGCTGGAACACTCATTTTATGGAGCTGCTAGATGGAACAACGAGAAGAGTGACAATAAAAGAACTTGAAGAAGCCGAGACAGACGAGGAAGAAAGAACTAGGAAGAGGAAGGAAGAGGAGGAGGGAATAACACAGGAAGAATTAGTTAAACAATTGCGGAACCTGAAAAAAGGAAAAGCACCAGGAGAGAATGGAATAGAGAACGAGGCGTGGAGATTGATGCTGAAAAAAATAGGAGAGATGTTTTGGACGCTACTGAATAAAATATAAAAGAGGAGAGGAGTAGTGGAGCAGAGAAGTAATCAGTCCAACATTTAAAAAAAAGAAAAAAAAGTGAGGTAAAAAATTATAGAGGCGTGACACTGATGGACACAGCATACAAGATTTACGCAAATGTCCTGAACGAGAAACTGAAGAAAAAGGTAGAAAGCAAACTGGAGGAAGAACAATTTGGATTCAGAGCGGGAAGAGGGACAACAGACGCGATCTATGTACTGAACTACATAGCAAATAGGGAATTAACGAGAAAAAAAGGAAAAGTTTTTGCATTCTTTGCGGATCTGAAGGCAGCGTTCGACAAAGTAAACAGAGTGAAGTTGGGAGAACTGATGAAAGGAAAAGGCATTGGAAGGAGGCTAAGAGAAAGGATCATGGGAACATACAAAGAGACGAAAAATATAGTAAAAATAGATGACAGAAAGTCGGAAGAGTTCTGGACAAGCAGCGGGGTACGACAGGGATGTCCCATGAGTCCTACGCTGTTTAACATATATATAATGGACCTAGAAGAAGAGATGAAAAAGGAACAGTCGAGTGAAATAATAGTAGGAAGAAAAAAATTTTGGACAATCACGTACGCGGACGACATAGTGCTGTTAGCACAAAGTAAACAGGAGTTGAAAGGAATGATGAAAAGATTAAAGAGATATATTGAAAGGAAAAGATTGACTTCGAGTCCTTACAAATCAAAAGTAATGGTATTCAAAAAAGGCAGAGAGAAAACGAGAAAAAGAGAGTAGAAGTGGGGAGAAGAGAGCGTGGAAAAGGTAAAGAAAATAAGATACCTTATTATATAATGCAGAAGAACGGAGGAAGCGAAAAACACTTTATGGAAAGAATAAGAAAAGCGACGATAACAATGAAACAGACGTGGAGTATCAAAGAAAGAATATTCAAGGACTACATAAGAAGAATGAAGATGTTCGACGCACTAGTAGGCAGCATAGCACTATATGGAGCAGAAATTTGGGGATGGGGAAAAGAAGAGAAGCTAGACAGAATAAAAAGGAAATACGTAAAATGGACGCTGGGGTTGGATAGAAAGACGCCGAATTATATAATAAAAGAAGAGACAAAGATAAAAGAACTGAAAATAGAAGCTAGGAGAAGGGCCATAAAGTACGAGGAAACAGCACGACAGTCGAGCAGGAAGATAGTAGTGGAATGTATAAATAAACTGGAGAAAGAAAGAAGAAGAGAGGAAAGCAAATAGGAAAAGAAGAGAAGAGTCGTACTAGAGGAAGCGAGAGTAAGCAAGGAAGAGAGAGAAGAGAGGAGAGAGAGAGAAGGTGGAATAAAAAAGATGGTGCAAGAAATAGTTGAAAGAATAGAAAAAAAGGAAGAAGAAGAAAGAAGAAGAGAAATAGAGGAATCTAAGTATAACGAACTATACAAAGACATAATGACGGTGGATATACCAGCGTACTTGCAAGAAAAAAGGAGTAAAAGGGAGAGGAGTCTAATTGCAAGATTTTGATGCGGAAACAAAATGAGGGGGAATCAGCACTGGTTAGAAGAAGAAGAAAAAAAATGTAGAATATGTAAAGAAAAAATGGAGAACATGATACATGTGGTGAAAGAATGTGAGGCAACCAGAGAAGAGACAATGATCAAAGAAATTCTAAAAGAAGACGGAACATATCAATTGTTGAGCTGAGAGGCAATGAAAAAAATTGATACCATAAGAAGGAGAAAAGAGGAAAGAGAGGAGGAAAAGGATGGAAAGCGAAACATGGGTCAGAATAGAAAGGACAAAAGAAACAGGGAAAAAAAACCGAAGAAACCAAAGAAGAGAAAAGAAAAGTAAAAAAGCTAAAGACAAAAGTTTAAGGGTTTAAAAGCTTAAAAGTTTAAAAGTGTAAAAGTTTAAAAGTGCAAAAGAAAATTTTGAATAATGAATAACGGGCTCTCGAACCAATTGCAGGATGTTATGCATTAATTACAAATCTCTTACAAGTAAGAGTTAATCCAAACGTTTCAACTTTATTATTAAGTCATCATCAGTGGATATCAAATCTTACAAAACTATATACAACATTTCTTTGTTACACATGATTGTAGTCTACTATCACCTGTATGTGTGTGTTCGTGTGTCACATGTGTGTCGAGACTGTGTGAGATAATCTGTGGCATTCACACATGTCTCGACACACATGTGACACACAAACACACACACATACAGGTGATAGTAGACTACAATCATGTGTAACAAAGAAATGTTGTATATAGTTTTGTAAGATTTGATATCCACTGATGATGACTTAATAATAAAGTTGAAACGTTTGGATTAACTCTTACTTGTAAGAGATTTGTAATTAATGCATAACATCCTACAATTGGTTCGAGAGCCCGTTATTCATTATTCAAAATATTCGTTGCGAACCCGAGGACACCTCAACACACATTCAAATATGCAAAAGAAAAACCAAAGAGACAGTTCCATATATTAAGTTAAATTATTAAGTTATTACGGTATTAAGTTATTAAGTTATTAAGCATTAAGTATTAAGTATTGAGTTAGGAAGCTACTCGTTTATTAAGTTACTAAATTACTCGTTTTCAAACTTTCAATTGTTCAATTGTTCAATTGTTCAATTTTTCAATTTTCAACTTTTAATTGTTCGCACACGTTCTTATTAGATTATATTAGATTATACTAAAGCAGATTCTGTTTGTTTGCTTGTTTGGTAGTGTAGTAGTGCAATACTAGAGTTTAAAAATAGCAATAACCAAGCAAAGAAATGTAACAAAGAAATGTAAAAACCGGAAACCATCTAAAACCATAAGGCTCGGATTAAAATTAATAAATAATAAATAAAAAATAATAATAATAAAGGAGTAATTATTGAATAAATCAAGCTAATCAGCGCCGACCTTTAGCCGAACGCACGTCAGTGAACCACACGTCTGATGTGCGTGAGCGCTCCGCGCGGCTCACTGACGTGAGTCCGGCTAAAGGTCGGCGCTGATTGGCTTGATTTATTCAATAATTACTCCTTTCTTATATGTAATAGAAAAAAATGGTTCAGGACTTTTCGACTCAGTTTTACTCTTTCTACTTGCCTACGAGAATGTTAAAGTAATTGTCGGACACCCTGTATATACATATATACCCAGCAAACATTTTGGTTACAAAACCATATCCATCTGTGTCTCCAGTAGTATATGGTTTGTGTTAACCATGTCTGTCAACATGTGAAATGTCAAAATGCGACCAAAATGATGACAGAGTCAGCCACAAGCAAAGCGAAGCCAAATTATCGCCAAAGTAAAGCCAAAATCCGGAATAGGTTCGGTCATTGTCTGTTGGCGCCAAATTGCAAACAGTCCGCACGTATACACGAACAGACCTGCTTGGCGTTTGGTGGCAATCTGTTGTCAATGCGTTTAACAGATTGACCCGACTTTTGTCGTAAACAAATTTCTGGTACAATTTTGCGGACTGTTCAGTCACAGTATTGCTAAAAGCAGATCTGCTTGTAATCAACCATCTATTTGTTGTTAATTCTACTGACATATATGGAATCGTTTTGGCTGCAATACTCTCATGTATTTATCAACAGAGGTGTTGCGTTTTTTCTTTCTGTGTGCTAACAATTTTGGCAGTGTTTCCGCATTGTAACATTTCTGCAAACAGTTTCTGTTATCAAAGTCTGCGCCGAAATTGTCAAAAACAGAAATTGTTTGCTGGGTATATATATATTTTACAATTTCTGACTGCGCAAACTTGGCAACAGAGACTGTGTGCAGAAACGTTACAATACGGAAACATGCGTTGCGTGCTGCCAAAGCTGTTACCAAACAGACACAAAAGACGCAAAATGGTCATCAAATCTCATCAAAACCATATCCTACTGAGGACACAGATAGATATAGATTTGGTCTGGCGGTTGGCGACAAAATCACGACAAATAATAATCAAATTGTTTGCTGCTATATATATATTGCAAGTACACATTAGTTCGGTTCGTTTCCAAAATATATATATATATATATATATTGCAAGTACAAATTAGTTCGGTTTGTTTCCAAAAAATAGCTCCGGCTGTTGTGAATGGTTTATAGTGACAGCTGATTTTGGCGGTATCAGTGAGGTTAGATATTTGCTAATAATATACAGTTTATATCACTTTGAGTTTCATACAAAAACCTTGATTTTTACAGAGTTTGAAATGTCGAATTTGGTGTTAACCAAGCAGCAATTGCGGGAGGTTTTAATTTTCTGCTTTAATTAAAAGAAAAGTGCAGCTGAAGCCCATCAAATGCTTTTCGAAAGTTATGGTGACACTGCTCCAACTGATAAATCATGTAGGGAATGGTTTCGATGTTTCAAGGATGGAGATTTCAGCGTTGAAGACAAGCCTCGCTCTGGACAACCAAAAAAATTCGAAGACAAAGCATTACTTGGAAGCATTACTCGAAGAAGATCAGAGTCAAACGCAAGAGGAGCGTGCAGAATCATTGGGAGTAACTCAACAAGCTCTTTCTGTACGATTAAGAGCCATGGGAATGATTCAAAAACAAGGAAATTGGGTGCCTTATAAACTGAAACCGAGAGACGTTGAAAGGCGAGTTTTCACTTGAAAGTTGCTGATTCAAAGGCAACAAAGAAAAGGTGTTTTTGCATCGGATTGTGACTGGAGATGAAAAGCGGATATTCTACGACAATCGCAAGAAGAAAAAATACTACGCTAAGCTCGGTCAATTGTTGCCATCAACCTCAACGTCAACACCAAAGTCGAACATTCATGGTTCGAAGATCATGCTGTGTATCTAGTGGGACCAAAAGATTGTTGTTTACTATGAGCTGCTGAAACCTGGCGATTCCATTACAAGCGATCTGTATTGGCTACAACTGATTCGTTTGAACCGTGAATTGCGAGAAAAACGGCCAGAATACGAGCAAACACATGATAAAGTTATTCTTCTTTGTGACAACGCTTGGCCTATGTCGCAAATGTCGTAAAAAAAAATTTGGAAACGCTCAAATGGGATGTTTTACCGCACCCGTCGTATTCTCCGGACAGTGCTCCTTTTGATTACTGGTTATTTCGAAAGATGCAGCACGATTTAGCAGGTCACCGGTTCACTTCTTTCGCAGAAAGTAAAAATTGGCTCCAAACTTGGATCGCCTCCAAAGACGAGTCATTTTTTCGAGATGGAATTCGAAAATTGCCTGAGAGATAAGAAAAAGTAGTAGCCAGCGATGGACAATACTTTAATTAATCTGTTCATTCATTTTGTCTTGGAATAAATGCATTTTTGAACACAAAAAAAACGGACCGAACTAATTTGTATTCTCAAGCGTACATACAGGGTGTTGTATATATATATTTATATATAAACTGTGACGTGGTAGTCGCGCCGCTCCTCCCTCGCCACAAAAAGCTCTCATGATCGCGGGAGTCCGGGGGTGCGAACCGTCTGGGAAGCGCCAAGATCCTCCAGGGCTTGCTTGCGTGCGTTAGATTTAGTTGTTTATTTGTATTATTTTATTTGTATGCTCTTGGCGCCTCACCGCATCGAGACCACTCTACTGGAGGAGATATCAGGAACCATCGAGTCTGGGTAAAAGCGAGAGTAAACGAGAGAGAAGGGCGTGCGTGGAGTCGCAGCTAGGCGCTCACACGACGACCAGAGGGGCGAGTCTCCAGAACTCAACGGCGAGAAAGATGACAAAGCGGAGGACAGCGAACCTTGGCGCTGAGAAGCCGAGGCAGCAAGGCGAGCACCCGACGAGGGAAACAGCTTTAACTTCCTTTTCACCTCGGAAAGGCCTGCTGCACGCCTCTACTGCTAATCTGCAACTACGACCCTGCTACGATACTGCATGCGGCATCGCTGGTGCATTTGCGGAATTCCGCGCTCGAACATATCTGCTGCTTACATTTGCGCCAGTAAGGGCCCGATACTCGCTTCAAATTTCGCGGCCGCGAGTCCTGCCGCCGAGCGCGAGCATCGCGTCGCATGTAGCGCCCCTCGCGACCTGATTGGTCGCCGCGATCTACCCTACGCGATCCTAG
>NW_018021002.1:55086-58852 GCF_002006095.1 Pseudomyrmex gracilis | reverse complement strand
ATATATATATATATATATGTAAACTTATTTTGCGTGTGTATTTTTTATAGTATTTCATTTTTAATAAATTGAGAGTGTTATATTAAGAATATTTTTAGTAATATAATTTGTTTTATCTATAGTCGCACAACTATATATTTGAAGCCAGATATTTACGTTTTCTTCCAAATGTTGAAAACTCCAATTGGTTAAACTGGGATTATTTACATCTTCGTGATTGACAGTAGGTGGACGAGCTGGCGAAGGCGATCTGCTCGGTCCGCTGCTCAACATTTCCAGAAAGCTTTGAGCTGGTGAGTCATTACGGCTATTAGGATTCGGTGATACACTGGAGATACACATATTCTCAGACTCCTCTTCGTTTTCCTAACAAATAATAAAATTTTGCTCACTTCTTATACAAAAACTTTGCAATACACATATCCTATTGTAGTATAATTTTATTTTTTATATTAAAGTATATTTTATTATAATATTTTAATTATTTTGTTTTAACATGTTGTACACTATCATAAAATAATGTCAAGATCTTTAGTAAAACTCATGCGGATTTTAGTGCCAAGTGTACCTTGCTAGAATTCTGATCTGTATCTGTAATTTTATGTACTCTCCTCCTACGCGCTTGTCTTCTACCTCTTGGAGTAACACTTCTACTAAAGCGTTCGCTACTTCTTAATTTTTCAGCATCACAATCATATTTCTCAGTCGCCACAACTACTTCGCACGGCGAAGGTACTGATAATGATTTTTTTGAAACTGGCGAAACATTAGTTCTCTCGTGAAGCGGTAATCCTCCGCATCTCTAAGTTAAAATGATAGATTAATTAGCGATCTAGATTAAAGTTTCGTAAAAATTGCCACTTGTGTAAATAAAAGATTAACCCTTTCGTTGCGACTAAGTCTAATACTGGCGCGCATTCTGAAGAAAATAAAAGTCGTCGAAATACTGAATTTCATTGCATTAATATACAAATATATAACCGATAATAAATATCAAAAGTTTAGCCTATAGACACTTCTAGAACCATTTGAGTGATATTGGTTGAATGCTTGAAGATAGTAATAGCTCAAATGACAAGATTTAGTTAAGCGCCAACAGTAATGAAAGAGTTAAACAAGTTTTTTGACACAAAGCAAATGAAAATAAATTGTTGTTACATAATTATTAGCGTAATTATTTACTCACCACTCCATGACCTATGTCTTGACCGAGATGCGATAAAATATGCAAATGCTCCTGACTGTTGAAATCCTCGTGACTACTCACACGTCTGATCGTGTCTGCGACGTCGGTTGGACTTTCAAGAACGCGTTCCTCACTGCTACTCCTTAAAGATATAGTCGTTGTGCGTTCATTCCATTAGTGTTCATTCCATGAACAACTTTTTTTAAATTTATTACAATGTTGTGTATATGTATACATATACATATATGTGTGTGCATGCACGCGCGTTCATGTATAAAACTATGATTAATTACATGAAAATATGATTAAGTACAGAAGAATGCACTATATCGTGCAGCGTCAGGAAAAGTATTTTTCGGAATTTTTTCCTTTGGCTGTCCCTACCGCGCGCCGGTTTCCTTTGGTCTCTGTTAGCGGACTGAGATCGAAGACAAACGACGCGCGGTAGTAGGAGTAGCCGGAGAAGAAATTTCCAAGAAATACTTTCTTTGACGCGGCACGATATGATGCACTTCTATGTACAATTCAAATTGAAGATCACAGGGGAAGAACTTGATAAGTCATTTTTTTTTATTTTCTATTTTTGATCTATTTGATAGTTAAAATGAAGTATTTTTAATTATCCAATGCGAGAAAAAAGGAAAGTTTTGATAAATTCCAAGATATAAACATTTTTGTAAAACGTGTAATACACACACAGAAATACATATACGTTTTAAACTTCAAACAATCGCTCTCCTCTAAAATTACAAAAATGTGATTTATCAAGTTCTTCCTCTGTGGTCTTCAATTGTATTCGTGAAATTCGCGACTTATGTAAATCCAAAATTATTTTAGAAATTATTTTAAATTCTCTGATGTATTATGTATATACAGGGTGTCTACGAAAGACCGCCTACTAAATATATAGCGTTATTTCTCATTAAAATCTGAGTCAAAAAGTCCTAAACAATTTTTTTTTATGTACTAAAGGAGTAATTATTGAGTAAATCAGACCAATCAACGCCGACCTTTAACCGGGCGTACATCAATGAGCCGCGCGCCTGATAGTGTGGGTGAGCGCTCTGTCGCTACAGCGGTCGGCGCGGCGACGCTATGCCTTCGCGCAGGGTTGAGCACGTATTATACATGAGATATTGTAGACTGTATTTTATACAAAACAAATGTTTGTATAATAACAATTATACAAACATATATTGTATAGTTGTTGTTTAGTTGTATAATTGTTAGTTGCGTTATGATTATGTGGGCATCAAAGTTGGACACGTATTATACCGTATACTACGTGCCCAATTATAATTATAATTGCTTAAACAATTATAAGTGCCCAAACAATTATACAACTAAACAACAACTATACAATATATGTTTGTATAAATGTTATTATACAAACATTTGTTTTGTATAAAATACAATGTACAATATCTCATGTATAATACGTGCCCAACCCTGCCTTCGCGTATGTACGTTGCTAGCATGGAGAAGTTTTACGCATTGTAACAATTAATAAAAATAATTTTTTTTGTATTAAAAATCACATTCCTTTTGTTTCTTGAAACCGTACAGAAAAATTCGATAATGAATATAATCGTTACACACACACACACACACACACACACACACAAGACGTAACCATTCTCAACATAAAGAAAAAGATTTTGACAAATACAAAAAAATAAAAAGTTTTTCCTGTCTTTTACAAAAATTATTTTCTGAACAATCCGTGTTTTTTTTTCTATCCATTATCAAAATTTTCAAGAAACAAAAGGAATGTGGTTTACAGGTTTAAATGTATATTGTGTTAGTTTAAATTTATACTTTAATAAATATACTTTATTAGTTAACAGTTTCTTGAATATGGCGGTTAAATAAAAACTCAAAATTTAAGTCGCATAATGTACTTAAAACTTTTGTTGGTCATTTTTGTGTTTTATGTGCAGCGCCTTTCATATAGGTAATTATTACATTAATGAAGTTTGCAATAACTAAATAAAAGAAATTACAAATTAATAATTCAATACATAATATCTAATCTATTTATAATTAATATACATAGAAACATTTATTGTGATTATGATAATGATGAGTATTATTATTATTATTATATAATTATATATATATATATATATATATATATATTGCAGCGCTTTTTTACCTACGAGCGCTGCTATAAAAGAAAGGCTCGTCTCTGCCGCGACTGATATCACCGGTCAGGAGAGCCCGAAAGGAGCTGAATTCCGGAGATCGTCTGTATTTCTCGGATGATAGTTTAAGGCCTATCATAAGCCAGGCACGCGAATTACGTGCCGATAATAAGACGTCCCGCGGATAGAATTCAGGCCGATTAGCTCTTTGTAACCGAACGGAGAGAGGCGGGGTATTATGCAAGGAAAAATAAGCCGGAAATATTTTAAATAAAGAACGCGAAATTTGAAGTAATAAAAGATAACAAATAATAAATTTATTCTTGAGCCTGTATGGTTAAATATTAAATAAAGAATTTTAACCCTTCTTTGCATGATGATGGAAATTTTAATCATAACATTTAGTGAAGAAAAAAGGTACTCAAAAACTGTAAAC
>NW_018021002.1:54097-55037 GCF_002006095.1 Pseudomyrmex gracilis | reverse complement strand
AAAAGACAATTTCCGAGATCAATATGCAATGATTTACAAGAATTCGAGCGCGTCAAACAGAATTCGCCGAATTTTGTTGCGTCTAGCGCGAGTTTAACATATGTCACGCGAATTCTGTCGTTTTTCAGCCGAATACCGACGTCGCGTGAAATAAACATTTCGCAGGTGCTTGTTCGGTTCGGCACGCTGGGTCAACGACCAGATTAAATCGCGCCAGATCAGCTGTTTACGAGCTCTACAGCACGGTCGCCGATATCGATATTTAACGCACAGAGTAATTCGAGTTTCTCACAATCTAGGAAACGCAATAACGCACCGCTCAACCACGGGAGAATCCCGAGGATTCTTCACCAGCGTAATTCAACCGAGCCCATAGCAAATGTCACCGCCGCGATTCGATAGCACTCTCACAAGAAAGTCAACCGCCGTAGGCAGACGAATAAAGTTTTGCACGATATTCGAGAGTTATCACGCGCTTTGCTCACTCGTGTTGTTGAGATAGTTGAGCCCGAACGAGATGCCGAACGCGAAATTAATAACGGTGTGCTACGTTCCTTCAGGGCAAGAGAAACCTACGAAAACGATAGCCGAAATGAGCGGGTTTCCTCGCATTACGTGGCTCGAGAGAGAACGCCTCGCTACCGTTGCTGGACGACAGCTGCTCGCTGCACCTACGTCTTCTCAATACCGCTCAAGGACGACAGGAGGCTGAATTATCTCGGCCCTAAGCGACACTGTCAGCGCAACAGTGTTTTCCAGTCGTACGATATTCTAACGCGGGGTGGCGATAACAGAAGAAGAACTACAATTTAATATACGGCTCCAAGCCAATCGCTCACCGGTGCCGTTCTCTCTCTCCAAGCTCCGATAACCGCTGTCCTCCTCGCTCTGCTCTTCTCCGCTCTCTCTCTCTCTCTCTCTCTCTCTCTCTCTCTCTCTC
>NW_018021002.1:45509-48897 GCF_002006095.1 Pseudomyrmex gracilis | reverse complement strand
CTCTCTCTCTCTCTCTCTCTCTCTCTCTCTCTCTCTCTCACTCTCTCTCTCCCTCTCTCTCTCTTCCCCCATGAGTCCTCGTCCTCTCACTCTCGGTCGCTATCTCACTTGTCGCTTTTCACACTCGCCCGATCTCACTCGGATATCGCACTCAAAGTCGATTTAACGATTAGCTCGCTTGCTTGCTTATCTTTTAATCGCTTCTAAACTACTACAGATGGATCGATCTACTGATCTCTAGATCGATAGCTCGGGCGCCTTTTGTACCCTCATGCCGACTCCCTCCGCGAGGGGCTTGGGGTAGCGAAAGGGAATCCGTCGAGCCTATCACGTCGACGCAAAACCCGCGTGTCTGGGTACGTTGCGGTTTGAATAATTAAGATTGTTCAACGGCCTTCGTCAGGGTCACACCAGACCGACTGTTGTTGTCGTACGATTCGTACAGCCTGCTTGTTGGCGAGCAACCGCCCCGCTTGCCTTCCGATCTCACGTCTATTCTTCGAATTCCTGACGCGCTGTGTACAGTCGGCGTCAATGAATCGTTTCGTGGACGCGAGGAGCTAGAAGTAAGAAGAACGGTATTCTAAGTAACGCTAACGGGCGCTGTACTAACTAACTGTAGCAATCATCTGATCCACAACTGTGCCGTGTCGATAATGTCAATGCTTTCCTTGACTATTTGTGTCTCAAAACGTAAAACTATCGCGGTAACTATTTGCGTATAACTATTTACACATATATGTGTGTGTGTGTAATAAATTGAATCATTACGTTTTCATAGTATAAAAATGTATATTGTAATTCTGTTCAAATTGTGTATATATTGTGAACGACTTTATTTTTGCTGCAATTCCTCTCGTTTCGGATGGTGTACGAGAGTGTCACACACACCTTCGGCACGTCCTTGGTCGTATTCAGAAATTCTTAAACACACGCACGTCAACAATAGCTCAACATAATCACAAATTACCTCGGACGTGACGGCAATCTCTCGCAATTGTCTTGGATTCTGAGCTCAGATTCTGAAACGGAGAGGCGGGGGTTCGGGAGGCAGCTTTAGGCGCAGAGAAGAAAGAAACTCAGCTCAAGTACAGACGGCGTCATTAATTCAAAGAATAGGCGCGGGGATCACATAAAAAGTCCAGTTGATCCAAATATCCATTAGTCTTAAAACCGGATGTCCAGTTGTGGACACCCGATTGCTACTAGTTAGTTAGTACGGCGCCCGTTGGCGCTACGAGCAACCGCCCCGCTTGCCCTCCGATCCCCGCGCCTATTCTTCGAATTAATGACGCCGTCTGTACCAGAGACACGAGTTAACAAAGTATGATATATTTAGACAATGGAAACACGTATTGCTGCGTTTCGCCGGTTTACACGGGCGCTAACGAGTCGGGATAGTCAGAGCCGGTCGACAGCACACGGCGGCACACGACGCTTATAAACGGCGATTCGACAAAAAGCAAAATACCCCGCAGGATGCGACGTTGGTCGACTACGCTTTCCGCTTCGTAGGTGAAACGACGGCCTTAGATAACAGTAACGATGGAAAATTGTCTCAGTAAAAAGTATTATTTTCAGACGGCAAGCCGAGGCACACAACGGTAACAAAGGATCGGCTTACGCGGCCGCTGATGCGATTTCAGGTGTAACTACAATAAGCACGGAATGCGTCAAAAAAACAACAGCACGACTCAAGGTTGTTTACGGCAATATACGTACGCACTGGTACGTATCACGATAAATTTGAACAAACACGGCACGATTAGTCAATTATTACGTTTCACGACATGAACGGAACAGCTACAGATTACACGAAAGATTGCTGCGACCGTGCGAAAGAGAGAGAGAGAGCGATATTTACATTATTTTACCAACACGACAAAACACGCAGTTCTCAACGCAAAACCCTCATGTCACGATAACGCTCGTCACGATTACCTCCGTGTCGAATCCGTGACACTAAACAACGGAATTTGAATCACCGGAGCGGTATATCGGCAAAGTCAACACGCGACACGCAGTTGCGGAGGTGAGAAACTTGGCGGCACTCGTCGGCGTCGACAGCTATCCTCGGATCTTACTCGGCAACCATATCGTCTGCTCCACCGGACATCACGGTCTCGGGTCCTCCTCGAGTTGACTGGTGACCGGCCCTTGCCTCAAAACAGCACTTTACCGTGGCACAAAGACTTTGCAGGAGGTTATCCCGGTGGCTCACGCCTCAACAACGGTACCCGCAACAGTGATCGTTAGACGCTACCGCATATATTTCCTTTCGTACGGCAGATCGCGCAGTACGTCACGTAGCCAATCAGGTGGCGCATCGCGTGGCGCGGTGATCAATTGCCACACGCGTGGATCTGCGTTCTCCTGCCAAGGGCGGCTATGTAGCCGCGCTGGGCCCTCGCCGCTCGAATCCTGTAGAGGATTTTCTCCACCTTTGCAAGGCTGATCCTCCACCTCGAGTTGGCAGGCCGTACGCTCTAGCCGGATCCCGACTTTCTTCACTTAGTCCGGGTTGCGCTTCATCCTCTTGCCCTAGATGCGATAACCGATCTCTTCTCGTCACTCTGCTCTTCACATCGCTCCTGCTTAACTGTCTTCTCGTCATCAGGATCGCTTTTTCTTTCCTGATTAACGCCGATGCACAATGAGCCTCTCTTTAGTCGGTAAAACAAAAACGGTACAAACACATAAAACGATTCTCCGCCCTGTGGCAAACGCAACGCAATTCACGTTAAAATAAAATAGCCAAGACTATATAACGCGCGCGAAACATTTGCTTGCGCTTATTGGCGCACGGTACTCCACGTCGGTCCAGAACGCACCACCAACAAAAATCGGCGCATTTAAGTGCGTCACGCAACAAAGATAGGTCGCTCTCTCCAAATCGTGAGAGACGCAAGCTTATTGTCCTTCTCTTTGGCTGTGCTAATTACACTGTGACGGACGCCGAAAAGGCGTCTAGTCTCACTATGTATATATTGAGTGTATATGTATATATTGAATAAATCAGGTCAATCAGCGCCGACCTTTAGCCGGCGCACGTCAGTGAACCACGCATCTATTGTGCGTGAGCGCTTCGCGCGGCTCACTTACCTGCATCCGGCTAAAGGTCGGCGCTGATTGGCCTGATTTACTTTATTATTACTCCTTTATTACATGTAATAAAAAAAATGGTTTAGAACTTTTCGACTCAGGTTTTACTGAAGAATAACGTTATGTGCTTATTGGGCGTTCTTCCAGTTACATCCTGTATATATATATATTAGATATTATGTATATAACTATGGAATAAATACAATTATTATTTATACATGTTACACACATTGTCATGTGTTACAATTATTTTCATATATATATATATATATATATATATATATAT
>NW_018021002.1:35611-40580 GCF_002006095.1 Pseudomyrmex gracilis | reverse complement strand
AAATGACGATGAAATCCGGATTCGTTAAAACTGGACTTTGGCCTGTAAATCCTGCCAAAATGCTAATTCGTGAAAGGGACAACGAAGCTTCTTCCCAACCAGACTCATCGTTAGATGTGCAATCCTGTTCCACAACTTCTGATACTACGTTAGACGTGCAATCCTGTTCCATAACTTCTGATACTACGTTTGACGTGCAATTCTGTTCTACTCCAAGTTCATCTTCCGCACGCGAGCAAGCGAAAAAATCGAAAGGCGAGCAAGCAGTAGTAGACGCAATTACTGCTTTACTTCAACCTTCACCTCAAAAAGAACAGATCACTACTCACTCTCGAAGGATTCATGTCAGCAGGTAACATTTCAATTTTCTCAATATTTGAAAAATTCAAGAAGGTACATACATGTAATTTTGATTTGAATTTTCGATGTTTTTTTTTTTGTACTTTTCAGGTGTATTACATCCGATGAATATATTGCCGAAAAAAAAAGAATGGAAGAAGAAAAAGCGAAAAAAGCTGCTAAGCCAAAAAAACGCAAAGGTGCTCGAGTTGAAATGAGCAGTGGCGAGGAAGACGAAGCTTACGTAGATGATCCTGACACGCCTCCTCCAAAAAAAACGAGAAGAAAAAAACGCAAAGCTGATCAGGTTAAAATTTATACGAGTAGCGAAGAAGAAAACGAAGATTACGACGATTACGTAGATGAGCCGCCTCCTCCAAAAAAGACCGAAACGAGAAAGCGCAAAGCCAACCAGGTTGAAATGAGTAGTGAAAAAGAACTTGTCGATTCAGAAATAGAAGAGCTCGATTATGTAATCGTCAGATTCCCAGTCTCACAAAATAATAGAGATCGTTTATGGATTGGTAATGAAATTTTCAGTCATTTTTTACATACTATTTCTGTCATCAAATTTTAATATGTACCCAAAATTGAATGTTAATTTGTTTTTGTGTATGTAGGACAAGTCTTGAAAAAAGAAAAGCGATCAGTCACGGTGAAATTCCTTAGAAAAAAAGTATCGGAGAAATTCGGAGCCATCTTTACATACCCGATTACAGACGATACCATGTCCGTTAACCATTCCCAGATAAAAAGAAAAGTGAAAATCAATTATATAAAAAGAGGAGTGCATGTTTTTCATTTAACAGACGATGAAATTAAAGTTGTGGAGTAATTTTTTAAATTTTTACACGTATTACATATGTACTATGTAATTTACTATATAATTAGTATGTAAGTCAAAAATCTGCATTTTTCCTTGAATTTACCCGAATGATATTGAAAATTGCATTTTTCCGTTTTATTTTTTGAATACATATACTTGAATAATTGATAAAAACTGCATTTTTATTTTTCATTTTTTTGAATGTCCGTTTCTGGATCACTTGTAAAATGATCCACAATTGGTAAATTTTGTATAGCCCAATTCAACATCAATTTTCGCTTTAAAAAATTTTGCTGGTAACTGTAAGTTCTATGTGGCATAGGAAAGTAAAGACAGGCAGTATTTTGTCTCTATGGCGCTGATCCACAAACGGGCCTTTCTGCTCTAATGTGGATCAGAAGGCACTTTAAAAATTGTCGAAGTGTGCAGAATCATAACATCTGGCAACAAAAAAAAGTGTTATACATTATAGAGGAAGCATCAAACAACTGTGGAAAACACTTCCCCTCCCTCCCCCAGCACCCCCTCCCCCTCAAAAATGACTTTGAAAAAAGGTGATCCACAAATGGTACTTTACTGTAATTGTTATTCATAAGCTGAAAGATGATTTTAAAATTCTTTTCATGGAAATGTGGATGTGACAGAAAAAAGCCGTGGATACCTTTTTTGATTTCTAATATATTGTACATAATGTTTTATGAAATAATACAATAAAATAATACATATTTTATAATAAATATCTATAATAAACATATGATTTAGAAAGACAATTTAAAAAATTTGTTTTATTATAATTTATTTTGATTTTACAGCAAATGCACTTACTCTGCTTTTGCTGAGCATACTCGTCGCAGCTAAAACAATAAGTACAGCGCCAACGGGCCGTGTCAATAATGTCAATGCTTTCCTTGACTAATTGTGTCTCAAAACGTAAAACTATTGGTCGTTTAATAGCCAATGTTTCACAAATACATATAGCTAATAGTTTTACGTTTTGAGACAATTAGTCAAGGAAAGCATTGACACGGCGCCCGTTGACGCTACTTACTGCTAGGGAATACCGTCTCTTAGCCTTCCGCGTCCATGAAACGAATCAGTAACCCCGACTGTACATAACATATACATATACAGGATGTCTAAAAAATTTTGACAACTGAAGTATGGAGATAGATTGAGTTAAACTTACCGAAAAGAAAAGTTATTTGCCATACTGCGAAATTCGCAATATTTCCTACTTTACAAATTACTAAATGTGAGCCAATAAGCGCGTAAAAACGATGGTCCTGACCATATATGTAATATTCTTATACGGCTAGTTGAGCAAGTTTCCCATAAGCGAGATCTAACACTGAAGGATAGAAGATAGATGCTTATTGACTCTCCAAGAAAGAGTAGGAGAAGTTCAATAATTGTTAATGCACAAACGTGGCGGCAAAATTGCACGTACACAGCGCGTCCAAAATTCGCGAAATACTACCATGATCAAAAAATAACCGGGATTTATTCATAAAAAAAAAGTACATGTTTATTCTTCAAAATTCGAGTTGTCCCCTTCAAAGTAGTCCCCGTCGGCTGCGATGCACTTGTGCCAGCGTTTGATCCACCCCTCNTATATATATATACATATGTGTGTAAAAATAAATACATGAAATAATAGGACGAAAACAAAATATGCATAAATAAGAAGAAAAAGATTAATCGTTTCAATGGTTATGTTGAGTGTTTATACTTGTCATGAAACGATGACTCTTTTTTGTTTGAGTACGAATATCCGTGTCATATAGTAAAAACAATTTGCATTTGAAATTAAAGTAACATTTAGGTAAAACAAAAAATATGTTTGTAATGGTGACACCTTTCAAAATTCTTTAGGGCAAACAAAAAACAACATACAATATTTTATTTTCTATGGTTTGTAACGCATTAATCAAATTGTTATCAATTGTAATTATTAGGTCTATCGGAAAGTTCTGTCCGTTTTTGGAATAAAACAAAATACAAATTTTTCTTACCGTCAATAAACTTTGTTAAATAATATAATTGCCATTATTATTAATGATTTCTTGTCAGCGTGAGGGCAATTTGTATATCCCATTTTTGAAAAATTTGTATTTTGTTTTATTCCAAAAACGGACAGAACTTTCCGGTAGACCTAATATATTGTAGATAATTACAAATTCAAATGTGAAGGCCAATCGGAGCAACAAACACGGGTGTATGTGTGTTGAAATCCATAAATTTATTGCAAAATTTGTACAAACATTTTGACCGGGAATTCGGTCCTTATCAATGTGTATCTAATAAAACAAATTGAATAACAATCTTTTAAAAGGTATTACACAAAGCATTTTTTGAACACAATAATTTAATGATAGTAAAAATATTAAATACGTACGAATTGTTAAGTGTAATGTTCAATCAGTCACGACCACATGTTTCAAAAGATAAAAATTAAAAATTAAAAATTAAACCGTCAAAAGAAGATGTCAATAGTAAAATTTGTCAAAACATGACTAAACACTATCGTGGTCCAAGTAAGACTGAGCAAAACTGTTATTCAAAATTTACACACAAACAATTCTACGCTAGACATACAAATTACCGATCAGCGGTAAATAGCTAATATCTAACAATTCTGTATCGCTCTGCAAGTTCAATGGATTCTTTTGACTTTTAATATGAAGCATTTCAGATACGAGACGTTTATAATATGATGGCTCCATGTCCAGAATATCAATGTTGTCCCAGTCAAAATCATGTGAACAAGTGATTCTGTGCTCAGTAATAACAGAATTCTGCGTTGTGTTTTGTTTAATATGATTTTTATGTTCACGTATTCTGGTCTGTAACATTCTACATGTTTGGCCAACATAAGATGCATCACAATCCTTGCAATTAATCCTATATATCACAGTAGATTTCATCAAAGACGGAAGAGAATCTTTATGTACTTTAATCAATCCAGATAAATTATTAAAACCCGTAAAAGCCATCCTAGTATCGTTGTTATGCGGTAAACAATAATTCATTCTCTTAGCTACGTTTTTTATGTAAGGGATGGTAAACCACTTATAATTTTTGTTGGAATTTGTGTCAGAAATAAAATTTTTTATGTCATTGTTTTTAAAAAAATTTTGCTTTAGACGGACGTTGATTATATCAAAAATGAATTTAATAGGGTATTTAATAGATACAGTAAAGTACCAAAAGTGGATCGGGGCCCGTTTTTGGATCAGTTTGATTTATGGAGCCCGTAACAGCATGACAGCTAACGCACCTCACGTATCTTTTTTGTACTACTTTAGGCAACATTTTTCACCAGGCACCTGATCGCTCAACGTATCTCCGGCCTGTGAATCATGCTTTTTATCAGTTCGCGACGAAAATAACGAAAAATCGCGATTTTAGTTTTACTGTGTGACAAATATTGTGAAATTGAGTTGGTTATTATTTGAAAAAATCGTTTTCTGGTGGTTATCATTGTTCAATGTGAATGTAGAAACCCGTTTAACCAAAAAATTGTTGTCCAACATCATTTCAGTTTGATTGCGGCACTGTATGTTTGATTGTTTTGAAAAAGTGATATTGACCTCAATTAATCACATTGGTTGCTGAAAACAATCGTAAGTACTTTTTAAATTATATTACCGGGTGTTTTAGTGCTAACCGTTGCATTTCCGCGTAATATATTTATATACCCATAAACGGTCTGATCCACATTTGGACAATGTAAAAGTGATCCACATTCGGTCTTCTTTTTACAGATGAGTTATACGGAGGAAGAATTGGAGCAGGCGGTCAGCC